>NC_080715.1:1392072-1402072 GCF_019097595.1 Hemibagrus wyckioides | reverse complement strand
AGGGGCGGAACCTGTGTGAATCTGCACGAGTTTAAAGTGGAGAAGCAGATATTCATCACACACACACACACACACACACACACACACACACACACACGTCAGGTGTTCAATCAGTAATGGAGAAATAGTAAACACACACCTCAACCACACACACACCTAACAAACACTCATACAAACCTACACCTGAATCGCACACACCTGAACAACACACACACCTGAACCACACACACACGAACAACACACACACACCTCAAACACACACCTGAACCACACACACACCTCAAACACACACACCTGAACAACACACACATGAACAACACACACCTCAAACACACACACCTTTTAACACACACCTACACCTGAATCGCACACACCTGAACACCACACACACACATCTAAACTACACAAACACCTGAACATCACAAACACGTGAAACACACACCTGAAGCACGCACACACACACACACACACACACTTAAATGTGGAGAAAGTCACCATAAATTGCACTAAAATGACTAGTAAGTTTATCATAAATTATTATAAAGCTACTGTGGAGATTAAAGGTTCACAGAAATGTAAAATGGACAAAAACATAAAGGTGGATAAATTCTACCTAAATCTGTTAAGCACCTGAACAATTTACCTAAAAATGATGTTAATGGACATAAAAGGTGGACACATTTCCCACAGGTATCATATGTAATGTAGTGAAAGCAGACCTGGGGACAGTGTGTTTAAAACTGTGTATGTGAGTGTGCGTGTACGTGTGCGTGTGTATGTGTGTGTGTGCATGTGTGCATGTTTCTGTGCGTGCATGTGTGTGTGTATGCCCGTGTGTGTATGTGTGTGCATGTTTCTGTGCGTGTATGTGTGCATGTACACTATATTGCCAAAAGTATTCTCTCACCTGCCTTGACTCGCATATGAACTTAAGTGACATCCCATTCCTAATCCATAGGGTTCAATATGACGTTGGTCCACCCTTTGCATCTATAACAGCTTCAACTCTTCTGGGAAGGCTGTCCACAAGGTTTAGGAGTGTGTTTATGGGAATTTTTGACCATTCTTCCAGAAGCGCATTTGTGAGGTCACACACTGATGTTGGACGAGAAGGCCTGGCTCTCAGTCTCCGCTCTAATTCATCCCAAAGGTGTTCTATCGGGTTGAGGTCAGGACTCTGTGCAGGCCAGTCAAGTTCATCCACACCAGACTCTGTCATCCATGTCTTTATGGACCTTGCTTTGGTCACTGGTCCACAGTCATGTTGGAAGAGGAAGGGGCCAGCTCCAAACTGTTCCCACAAAGTTGGGAGCATGGAATTGTCCAAAATGTCTTGGTATGCTGAAGCATTCAGAGTTCCTTTCACTGGAACTAAGGGGCCAAGCCCAGCTCCTGAAAAACAACCCCACACCATAATCCCCCCTCCACCAAACTTTACACTTGACACAATGCAGTCAGACAAGTACCGTTCTCCTGGCAACCGCCAAACCCAGACTCGTCCATCAGATTGCCAGATGGAGAAGCGCGATTGGTCACTCCAGAGAACGCGTCTCCACTGCTCTAGAGTCCAGTGGCGGCGTGCTTTACACCACTGCATCCGACGCTTTGCATTGCACTTGGTGATGTATGGCTTGGATGCAGCTGCTCGGCCATGGAAACCCATTCCATGAAGCTCTCTGCGCACTGTTCTTGAGCTAATCTGAAGGTCACATGAAGTTGGAGGTCTGTAGCGATTGACTCTGCAGAAAGTTGGCGAGCTCTTCGCACTATGCGCCTCAGCATCCGCTGACCCCGCTCCGTCAGTTTACGTGGCCTACCACTTCGTGGCTGAGTTGCTGTCGTTCCCAAACACTTCCACGTTCTTATAATACAGCTGACAGTTGACTGTGGAATATTTAGGAGCGAGGAAATTTCACGACTGGATTTGTTGCACAGGTGGCATCCTATCACAGTTCCACGCTGGAATTCACTGAGCTCCTGAGAGCGACCCATTCTTTCACAAATGTTTGTAAAAACAGTCTGCATGCCTAGGTGCTTGATTTTATACACCTGTGGCCATGGAAGTGATTGGAACACCTGATTCTGATTATATGGATGGGTGAGCGAATACTTTTGGCAATATAGTGCATGTGTGTGTGTGTGCGTGTTAACGAGACAGAAGGACGGAAAACCTGGAACAGAATGAAAACACTCCAGAGACGGGATGTAAGATTTATTTTTTATTGATAAAGATTTATTTTTTGTATTTTATTGATGAAGATTGATGACAGAGGTTCACATTCAGCACCATGACGAGGGTTTAGATGAATAAACACTCCCACTTCTCTCAGGTGGATCATGCTCAGCACCTCCCACTATTGGGATGCGGATTAAGCAGGAATGTGATCAGAATTAGAATTTGGATCAGGATTAAGTTCTGTATCTGAAGAGATCAGATTAAGGAGACTCTCCTGAGATACGCATCCCATCCTGCCTTCCTGTACTTCTCCGCTTCGTTCCTCCTGTTCGACGCCGACAGAATTCCTCGTCCCACGATGATGATGTCAGAGCGATTCGAGCGAATCACCTGCTCCGGGTTGGTGTACTGCTGCCCGAGCTCGTCTCCTAGGAAACGGCATGGAACAAAGCACCATGGATTAAAGATCAGATGAACTGTACTACAGATTTCAGTAAAGGTTAAAGGTCAGTGTTGATGTGATTACAGTTTATTTCACATCATTAACACTCAGTGTGGATAAAGACCTGAAGGAGGAAACAACAAACTATCCCTCTACTCAAGAAATCTCACATGACTAACAGAGTTAAATTAACTAACTAACTAACTGTCCTGATTGTTAATCTGATGGTTGTCTAGTGTGTAAGGAACTGAAATAGAAATAGAATTAAACTTCTAAACTCTATGCTACTGGAGATGGTTTATATAGAATTAAAAACTTTTTAACTTTGAATGAACAATTCATAGAGATACAGTGCCACCTTGTGGTCTGAGCTGAAATTACTTCACTCCACTGACCTGTGTGTGTGTGTGTGTGTGTGTGTGTGTACCTCCTCTCTGTAGCTGCACCCCCGGGGTCATGTGCACATGCTCCGGTTTAGAGCTGACCTTTGACCCGCTGATGAACCCAAACACAAAGTCCGGGTGATCATTCGCCATCTTTACCTGTAGACACACACACACACGCATACATACACGCGCACACACATACACGCACACGCATACACCCACACATACACACATACATACACCCACACATACACACATACATACACCCACACATACATACACCCACACATACACACATACATACATACACCCACACATACATACACCCACACATACACACACAGTCCAAGTCACAAATACAAACTTTTCAACCAAGAACTCTCTGAAATACAAACAAATGTATGTATGTGTGCGCGCGCATGTGTGTGGGTGTGCGTGCACATGTGCATGTGTGTGTGCGCGTGCGCATGTGCATGTGTGTGTGCGTGTGTGTGTGTGCGTGCGCATGTGCATGTGTGTGTGCGTGCACATGTGCATGTGTGTGTGTGCACTTGTGTGTGTATGCGTATGTGCGTGTGTGTGTGTGCGTGCGCATGTGCATGTGTGTGTGTGCACTTGTGTGTGTATGCGTATGTGCGTGTGTGTGTGTGCGTGCACATGTGCATGTGTGTGTGTGCGTATGTGCGTGTGTGTGGTGCTACACACCGTAGCGTGTGTGTACTGTTCGGTTGTCAGCGCTCCCTGTGAGCTCATCTGGGCGATGAGTAAACAGCCGTGACCGAGACTCTGCCCCACAGCCTTCAGCCCTGTGACCACGCCCGGGCCGGACACGGAGTGAGCGTTAATGATGTGTGACCACAAGGAGATACGATACACACCACCTGAAAACACACACACACACACACACGCACATTAGACAGAGAACTCCAGCCTCTCTTCTCTCATTCTTTTTCACTTCCACATTTACTTTCTCTCTCTCTTTCTCTTTATTCCCCCCCCAACACACACACAAAGCACCCACACCCAGCACCCCCCCCCACACACACACACCCAGCACCCCCCCACACACACACCTAGCACCCCCCACACACACACACCCACACCCCGCCCACCCCCCCCCCCCACCCACACACCTTCATACTGGTGTTTGACGGTGTTCCCGATGTCGGCGAACTTCCTGTCCTCGAAGATGAGGAAGTTGTGTTTGTTGCTCAGTTCCTTCAGCTTGTTGATGGCGTCCATGCTGAAGTCCTGTAGAATGTCCACGTGTGTCTTCATCACACAGATGAGTGGCCCCAGTGTCTCGGCCAGCTCCAGCAGCTCCTGCGTGTGTGTGACGTCCACTGAGACACAGAGGTTGGTGCATTTCTCCTCCATCACAGTGAACAGACGCTTGGCAACGGGGTGAGTGGAGGGGAGAGCGGCCCGAGCGCCGTAACTCATCTCTCTGCTCCTGTTCTTCTCCTCCTCTTTACCGTTCTCCTTCTCCTCCACCTCCACCCGCGAGAACGTCTGGTTCTCCTTGATGAACTTCTCCACGCCACTGAAGGTCTGCTGGTCGATTCGTCCCGATCGGAAGAGAACGTCCAGAAGAAGAGAGACAGAGATGACAGAGTGGAGAGAGATCTCCTCACTGGACAGTCGCTCTGTTCCACCCTGCTCACGGTCCAACAGCACCACCGCGTCCTTGACCTTTAACCCCTGAGCCTGGAGGTCCTGCGCAGTCTCCAGGACGCTGCCGCCGCTGGTCACCACATCCTCCACGATCAGGCAGACTTCACCCGCACACACCCTGCCCTCGATCAGACGCTTCGTTCCTGAAACATAAACATCAGATCAACATCTAATCAGGGAGTCAATTGATCAGGGGGTGAATCAGATAGTGAGTCAATTGATCAGGGGGTGAATCAGATAGTGAGTCAATTGATCAGGGGGTGAATCAGATAGTGAGTCAATTGATCAGGGGGTGAATCAGATAGTGAGTCAATTGATCAGGGGGTGAATCAGATAGTGAGTCAATTGATCAGGGGGTGAATCAGATAGTGAGTCAATTGATCAGGGGGTGAATCAGATAGTGAGTCAATTGATCAGGGGGTGAATCAGATAGTGAGTCAATTGATCAGGGGGTGAATCAGATAGTGAGTCAATTGATCAGGGGGTGAATCAGATAGTGAGTCAATTGATCAGGGGGTGAATCAGATAGTGAGTCAATTGATCAGGGGGTGAATCAGGTAGTGAGTGCAGGCTTCCTGCTCTTTATAAAGGGTCAGTGGTTACCGTAGTCCTTGGCCTCTTTGCGGCGGATCAGCATGGGGTAGTGGTGGGTGGAGCAGATGATGGTGGCTAAAGGCAGCGCCGTGTACGGGACGCCACACACACAGTCGAACTTCACTCGGGCTTCTTCAGCACACAGATGGAGCAGCTCTGAAACCTGAACAATTCAAATCCTAACATCACACACGTGTCTCACCTTTAACCTCTCCTGAACCCATCCTATCTCTGAGAACCTGCTGATTAACCACTTTAATGTCCACTAACACCTCAGATAAGAGAAGGTCAGATGAGCTGAGGGTCAGAGTTTAGAGAGAGTGGCCTTTCTGCTCTTTCAGAACCACAGTGTTTACATTTCACACAGAGCGGATCTCACAACTTCTTTTAGTCTATACTGACCCTTCAGAAACCTCAGTCCACCAGCAGGGCTAGCAAATATCTGACCGAGACTGGATCTGTAAGAGGGTCAGTAGCTCAGTGAGGGGGTCAGTCAGACAGTGAGGGGGTCAGGTAATCAGTCAGGTGATCAGTGAGAGGGTCAGTCAATCAGTGAGAGGGCCAGTCGATCAGTGAGAGGGTCAGTCAGATAGTGAGGGGGTCAGGTGATCAGTCAGTGAGAGGGTCAGTCAGTCAGTGAGAGGGTCAGGTGATCATTGATAAGATCAATCGGTCAGCAGGTCACTCAGGTCAGAGAGCAGAGTAGAAACTTTCTTCTTATTTAAAGATTTCCAACAAAATCACAGCTAAAAATCTACATTTCAAACAGAAAAGCTAAAATAAATGAAGGATTTTAAATAAATGATAAATAATAAATAACTTTTTTTTTACTGCAGTGTGAATAAAAGTTGCAGCACGTGTCACCTGCTTCATTAAATCTGGATAAGACACGATCACGCGCAGGTCGAAGTAAATCGGGGAGTCGAGTCCACTCTTCAGCTTGAAGGTTCCGAAGCGGACCGCCTGGACATCATACAGGTTTAATATCAAACTCTCCAGAACACCGAGGTCCATCTTCAGCTCTCTGACACGTGCAGCGCGCGCTACTGAGGCTCCTTTCTCTTCTTCTTGTGTTTGTTGGCAGACCGACTTAAAGGGTGCATTTCCGCCACCTACTGGATTGGAGTGTGGAGCACAGAAAGACGCAGAAGCAAAAAAATTTTAAATTAAATTATTAAATTATTAAAACATTATTCCATATGACTGCAGTACTGTATCCTAGATTCTGTTAATCAATCTTATTTCTTTTAAATAGTTTATTATTAGCTGATAGATTCTGGACTGCTTTGGGCCGTTTCTGAGCAGAACCTGTAGACAGTGTTTATTCCCAGTGCCCTTAATCCCTGAGGTAGATGAAATCTTGCTCTTTAATATGCAACACATTCAGTGAGAACATGCTCAAGTGTCTCTTCTAATCTGCATTTCTCACTCTTCCCAGTTACAAAATGAAATTCAAATTGTATTGGTCACATACGAAATCATACACAGTACGACATGTAGGGAAATGCTTTATATGACTGTCTTACACAAAAAGAAAGAGTAAAAGAAAGAGAAAAACTTAAAATTTAAAGTGTGGACAGTGTGGAAGGTCAGGGTCAGATCAGATATGCATATGCAAATATATGTCTAAGTATATACATATATATATGTAGTATCAATAGCAGTGAATATAAATATGAAAAATAAAATAAAAATAATATAATAAAAATATTAACAAAAAATAGTAGTATAATATATATGTAAACAAATATAAAACTGCTTTATAAAAAAACTAACTATAAAAAAACAAATATAAAACAAAAATATAATACACTAATATAATACAGTACAATGGTTAACTTTGAAATGGTGTCGCAAAAGAATACAGTGTGTACAGTGTGCATATGTAAGATAAATATATAAATATATATGTAGATGTCTATAGGCAAGTATAAATGTCCAATTGATCAGGGAGTAAAGTGACAGTGCAGTGTGCACACAAAGATGTACAGAGAAGATGTACAGTGAGAGTGTTATTGTGTGTACAGAGTAGAGCAGAGTACAAAGTAGTGCAATTATTGCATGTGAAACAACCAGCTGAGGTAGAATGTCATGTCGTGTGTGAGTATGTCCAGAAAGTCCAGGTTCTAGGTGTTCTGGTTGAGGGCCCGAATGGCCTGCGGGAAGAAGCTCCTCCTCATTCTCTCTGTGTTTGCCTTCAAGGAACGGAAATGTTTCCCTGACTGCAACAGAGAGAAGAGTCCATTGTTGGGATGACTGAGGTCCTTCATTATCTTGCTGGCTTTGGTCCAGCACCGCTTGCTGTATATGGTGTCCAGGTCAGGAAGCTCGGTGCGGATGGCACTCGCGGCTGATTGCACCACCCTCTGGAGAGCTTGCCTGTCCTGTTTGGTGCTGTTCCCAAACATGTTTCCCTATTCTGTACATACTCTTTATCCAACCTGCAGTGTCCAATGTGCATTCTTTAAATTATACTGTCCTCTTTCCTGGTTCCTAATTTCTTTCTTTCTGATCCAACATTATTCTGAATATGGTAAAGGAGCCTTCCTTTTATTCCAGTGTCCCACTCCCTCTGCCACTTCTTTCTTATTTCTTTTTCTATGATCCCTTTCACTTCCTTTTTACCAGTACCTGGACATTGATATGTGTGTAATTCATATCTGCTAATCCATAGTGTTTTGTTCTGAAACGGTTTTGCAGTGTTTCATCTACCAGGTCCTGTCTTGCTGTAGATGTTCCAGATGATAAGCTGCTTAAGGCTGAGAGTGACTGCTTTTGTTGGCTGAACTTCTTCTATCCACTGAAGTGCTCGAGATATTGCTGTTAGTTCAGATGAAAAGACTGAAATATGATCAGAGATTCTTTTTGATATTCTGACTCCAAATTGTGGAATAAACACTGATGCTGCTGTATGTCCCGAGTCTGGATCCTTCGTCCATTGTACTGCTAATCTGTTTATCATGTTCTGTGTCTTGTTCTGTTTGTCATCGTGTAGCTGAGTGTCTACTAGAGGTGTAGGGAAGAGCCAGAGGTCCTGCTGAGTCACTGAAGGGGCAATATCTATACTACCCAGACCCATACTCTGTGCCTCCTTATTAATATTCCACCTGAAACTTATTAAACTTTTATATTCATATTCCCAGCAGTCATTTCCCCCAATTCAACCTGTATCACATTTACAGGAGAAGATCTTATTGCTCCTCAACATATTCTGAGTGCTCTGAGGTTAGCTTCCGGTTCCGGAGTAGAGTTATAATTTACACCCTTTTTGGGGGTGGGGGCGGGGCGAGTGAAAGTAAATAAATAAATAAAATCGTTCTACAACCAAAATATTTCGCTAGAAATATTAAACACTTCGAGTTCGCTTAATTACAATACTTGAGTCGGTTTCAAAACTTTTTTTTTAAATGGTTTATCAGAATGTACATTAAACGAGTTTTAAAATCAGGCGGATATAATGGTCACCAATGCAGGGTCCTTTGGGTGCAGAATACGACAGATGCGCATGTTGTTGTGTCTTTCTGTTTTTACAGTAAGACACTTCATTTGGAATTGAAATTTTATTTAGTTTAGGTTTGGCTTATACGTTATAAAATTTGTGAAATAATTAATGGTTATCATTTAACTATTGGAATTATTTATTAAACACACACACATTCACACATTCTCACACACACTCACACACACATTCTCACACTCACTCACACACACACACACACACACACACTCACACACATTCTCACACTCACTCACACACACACACACACACACACTCACACACTCACACACATTCTCACACTCACTCACACACACACACACTCTCACACACACTCACACACATTCTCACACACACTCACACACACTCTCACACACTCACACACACACATTCTCACACTCACTCACACACTCACACACATTCTCACACTCACTCACACACACATTCTCACACTCACACACACACACACACATACACACACATTCTCACACTCACACACACACACACACACACACATACATTCTCACACTCACTCACACACACACACTCACACACACATACAGATTCTGTTTATTATTGATTTATCATGATCTGATCTGATGATGTGTCAGATCTCTGACCTTTCAGCTTTGACCCTCTGCTCGTAATTCAGCCTGATAAACAGCAGCGTTCCCTCCGTAATCTTATCCGCGGTCAGGGTAAAGGTCGGCTCAGAACTTTTATTCCTCTTCCTTCTGGTCATGTGCCTCTGACTGACCTCCTGCAGACTCAGCGCTCTGATCATGAACAGACGACTGCTCCTGGTGTCCAACTCCACGCTGTATGGAGGAGGATATCTCCAACACTGTCAGCAGAACATCTCGGACTTCTTCGGGAAGTAAGTGGCTTCAGCTTCACTCCGTCTGTGAGTCTTAAGCAATAAGAGCTGGAGAAACATCCTGCAGAACACCGCCAGATGCTCCTCACTGCAGGGAGAGCTTCATGTTGTTGATGTTTTAGTTCTGCTCCGAGGAGATCACTGTAGATTCTCTACAGGAAGTTCTTCCAGCCTGTTTATGGCTGTGGGATCAGACTGTAATAAAAGTCTACATTTATCACCTTCTCAGTACCAAGCTGTTTATTAACTCTTTATTGTCATAGCGTATATTTATTTTAGAGAAGTCACAGATCTGATACCTGCAAAAACAAAAGAGAGTTTACATAGAATTCAGTTCATTTCAGTTTACAGGAAT
>NC_080715.1:1362072-1382072 GCF_019097595.1 Hemibagrus wyckioides | reverse complement strand
AGCAGGCACATGGGGGTCAGTATGGCCACACCCACTCCAGGAATACTGTATATACAGTATATAAAGCCACACCCACTCTGGAATACTGCATAATTATGTGTCTATATACTGTATAGAATGTGTGTAATGTATAGTACATTTACTGTGTGTGTGTAGGAAACACGTGAGCAGAGAATCACTCAGTATCATGAGGAGCTGAACACTCCATGTGTGTTGGTGAGTGTTCTTACTGTCTCACACACACACACACACACACACACACACACACACACACACACACACAGTAACACAGTGAGGTGTGTGTTCAGGGTCTGAGAGAAGGATCCCTGCTGCTGGTAGAAGGAAACACAGCCACGTTACTCGGCACCACCAACGCTCGACTCTTCCAGAGGTAAAACTTTTTATTCTTCAAACCCCAAAATCTGAAGATCTGAAACTGATCCAGACACACACACCTACACACACACACATACAGACACACACACACCTACAGACACACACACATACACACTCATACAGTTATACACACTCACACACACACATACACACTCACACACACTCACGTGAACATGAGATTTCTGTAGAAACTTTGGACCTTAATGGAGGTTTTGGTGATAAACTAGACCTCAGTGAACACACACACACACACACACACACACACATTTATAAACATCATAAATATTCATTAACACTTTGGATATGTCAATAATATTTAATAATATAGGTATCAGCATACCTGCTTATATTTAATTCAGTCTAAAGACGTTTGTTTGTTTGTTTGCGCAGGGGGAAGCAGACGAGTGAATATGAACCTGGCAGTGACCTGAGCTTCTTACTGACCGATGTACAATAACAGAGCAGATCAGAAACCAGGACAGAGAAGATCATCACCACAGGGAATTCTGGGAAACGCCTCTGATCAAATCTCTAATGAAAGAATTTTTAATAAAAATATTTGATACTTTTCTGAATTTTTTCTGGAGCATTAAAACTTCGTCAGATCTAAACTTCATGAATCAGTTTCTTTCTTTACTAAAAGAGTTATTTTTACACAATATAGAGCCAAAAGTCTGCCTTTACTCTGCAGCTGAAACACAACCCCTGAACTCAATGATCTGGAGGGGTGTCCCAATACTTTTGGTGATGTAGTGTATATTAGAGATTGTTGCAACAAAGGAATTTTTTTTTTACAACAAAATTTTATTTGTTTTTAAAAACAGAGATTAAATCTTGTAAAGTTGAGGGATGTTTCAGGATTTTTTGAAGATGCTGTCGGTGTAAAATCCCAAATCAGTAAGAGACAGAGGCTTCATGAGAGCGAGACGTCTGGCCGAGGCTCAGACATGAGAAGAAACACAAGAACAATCAGATCTGAATGATGGAGTTATTCCTCCATCATACAGCGAGGAGTCTGAGGAATAATTCAGCATCATGTTATTGAAATAAACCTCACACAGGAAGAGTTCACAATTTCACTGATTAATAAAGGAGTCTAGTTAATTAGCCACATGTCCATCGCTAGTCAGGGTTAGAGATACACTAAGTGTGGCAGGAGGGGGTGTGGCTTAGCAGGAGTCACAGGAAGTGACATCTCACTGCTGCACAGTGTGTGTGTGTGTAAACTGATACACTGAAGAAATGAAAACAAACAGAATCTCATCAGCTACACGGAGTGGACAACCTTACAGTGATGATGATGATGATTTTGATCTAAACTCTGGATGTTTGTGATGCTGTAAGTTACAGTCAGCTCTGTTCCACACAGTGTCCAGACAGGAAATAAACAAACTGACCAACAGAGCAGGAGGAGAAGAAGAGCGGGTCAGGGAGAGAACCTTGTGGGACGCCTGAAATATCCTTTTTATTAGAAGTTAATAATCTGATTAAAAAACCCTTTTATTGTCAGTTTAAACAGAGAGACTGCTGAGTAAACACACTCCAACTTTAATCCTTTATTTATTCTCTTTAGACTGAAGGAAGCGTTACAAAATCACCCAAACCTCGCTCTGAAAAAACAAACAAAAACCTGCTGAACTCCTCAGTGATGTGTGAAGGACATGAAGGAGCAGAGTTACATGTACTGACGTTACCTTAGAGAGAAAATACATCCTGACAGACTCGAGGAGGAAGAGGAGATGAAGGATGAGGAGGAGGAGGAGGAGGAGGAGATTGAACTATTGGGAGCGTAAATGCGACCCAATATGGTTAAATTCATCAGGTCAAGATCATGAACAGCTTTAACCGCGAGTCTGACCTCCAACACGGGAGAGTCGTGTCCAGGAGGGTGAAGTAAACACAGTGGTCATTAACTGGACTGCTACACCGAGGTCACTCAGCAGACATTCAGCAGATTCTCACTAATGCTGGACAGAGCGTTTAAACGAATTTGTTAGAGTAAGAAAAATCTGTTTTCAGAAAATATAATTAACTCTAACGTATTTTTACATAAAATAGATTTGTACCAGTTTACACACGGGTGCAATACAGACAGAGAGGAAACGGGAAACCATTACCACTGCAGGGGTCAGGGTACCCATAATGCACCAGGGTGGGGTGTCTGTAAGGTATAATGAGTTTTAAAGTTTAAAATATTTAATTCTGTTTGTTTAATACTCTTCACAGGAGGACCGACAATATCTGTGTATTTTTCAGGAAATTTATTGAAATGTTAAAGAAAATAAAGCTGGTTTAAAAATCTGTAACAGTTATAGAAATGTTGACTAAACCCTGCTGTGGAGTAGGGTGCCTACACAGGGAGCACGGTCAGGGCAGACCTCTAAATCCTTAACATCCTGATTTCCTGCTGCAGAGTTTATTTGTTCCTCAGGCATTTTGAAGATATTGCACTTTAATTCTTTGTCCTTCTTCACGAGTCTTAACATTCCTCTCAACATCCTTAGAGTTTTAAGATTCCCAAAACTTTAATGAACGATGCCGCTCGTTAGCCACTCACCAGTATGTTCATGTTACATGCGAACGGTTACCGTGACAACCGTTTGAGAAACACTGGAGGTCTGTACCGTCTTTCTGTGGCTTCCTGTACGTTACGGTCCGTAAACATTTCAGAAACAAGACCTCCAGGAAACCTGACCAGGTTGGTTATAATCTAACAGGATGGACGCGGTCACTAGAGAAACTTTACACTGGAATAACCGTGATAACGTCTTAAACTGTTACGCTGTGGTTCATCCTGAACTGGACACTTTACTCACCATCACTAGCTGGATGCTGAACTACTTCCTCTTCCTCCCTGTGATTTAATACCGTAATAACGCTAGTGATTATCAGGAACACAAAGGACAGAAAGAAAAGAAAGCAATAACAGTAGATTAAAATCCCAACAGAAAGACAGATCACTGCAGCAGCAGATGTTTAGCTTTACGTGTTAATGTTCTGTATTTCTCTTTAATTCTCTACTCCATTTTCATTCTCATTATATATATGACTCATGATCAATCTCAATCTCTCAAAATCAGCATGTGTTAATGTCAGTGCAGTAGAAGAAGGAAACGAGCCAGTAACACACACACACACACACACACCCACACCCACACACACACACACACACACACACCCACACACAGAACTCAGTCTGTGTGTGTGTATCAGGTCTCAGTGCTCTTGTCTCCGTTCTCCTGAGGCTGGAGCTGCTCCTTCTCTGTCCCGTCCTCCTGTGGGGGGCGTACTCGCTTAAAGAAGCCCAGCTGGAACACACACACACACACAATATAAACAGCTAAAATAAATTTAACATCCTAGTCACAGTCCCCACCTCTAAACACACACTGACCAATCAGAACACAGTCCCTGCCCCTGAACATGATCCACGTGAGTCAGCTGGCCCTGATGGCATACCCGGACGTGTGCCCAGGAGTTGCTGACCAACTGGCGCAAGTCTTCACTGACATTTTCAACCTGTCACTGGTCCAGGCCACTGTTCCAACATGTCTGAAGACTACAACCATCATACCAGTGCCCAAGCATTCTTCTGCAGAGTGTCTGAACGATTTCCGCCCTGTTGTACTCACTCCCATTGTTATGAAGTGCTTTGAGAAGCCGGTTCTAAGTCACCTCATAGCATGTCTCCCACCTACACTGGACCCACACCAGTTTGCCCAAATAGGTCAACAGAGGACACTATTTCCACTGCTCTTCATCTTGCTCTCTCCCACTTGGACAATAACAACACATACATTCAGATGTTGTTCATTGACTTCAGCTCTGCTTTTAATACAGTTGTCCCTAGTAAACTGATCACTAAGCTCAGTGACCTGGGTATCTGCACATCCATATGCAGCTGGATTATGGACTTTTTAACAAATCAACCTCAGTCTGTAAGGTTGGGTAATCATATATCCTCAACCCTCATCATGAACACCGGTGTCCCACAAGGCTGTGTGCTGAGCCCACTGCTCTACTCCCTGTTCACCCATGACTGTGTTCCGAGTCACATGACACTGCTAGGACACTCATGTCTCACTACACTTCACCACCCTGCAGTTCTGCTCCACCCTGTACATTCTGCTATAATAATATAATATTTTCTCTGCGTAATATAACTAAGGTTCTATTTATTTATATACATTTATATATACCTGGGGTACTCAATAGGCGGACTCCGGTTCGCATCTGGACCCAGACACGGTTAAATCTGGACCGACGCTAAAACCAACATGCTAATTTTATCATAATCCAAATGAGTTCTCAATGGAGTGCGCAATTGTGATTCCGCGCTATATATCTTTGAGGCTTCTACTCAGTTTGGCTGCTTCATCTATGTCCAATCACAGCAGCTGTAACAGCATCGCTAGAGCGATGTCAGGCAGGCAGGTGAACAGGCAGTCTC
The DNA here is from genome assembly GCF_019097595.1 of Hemibagrus wyckioides. NCBI lineage: Eukaryota > Metazoa > Chordata > Actinopteri > Siluriformes > Bagridae > Hemibagrus > Hemibagrus wyckioides. Next base: position 1,377,226 of record NC_080715.1, on the reverse strand, counting down.
ATCGTTTGCGAGCAGTGCCAATATCGATAACTGACTTTTTTTGCTGACTGAAAGCTCAAAGCTGGCCGTTGATAAGAAAAGAAAAGTTGAGTGGACAGAAAAATATGCATTTGTGCTCCCCGTGGGAAGCAGAAAACCAATGTGTTTAATCTGCAACGAGACGGTAGCAATCATCGAAAGTGGTAACATGAAACGCCGTTATGAAACCAAGCATGCACATTTTGAACAAAATTACCCTCAAAACACAGAGGTAAGGACCACAAAAATAAACCAGCTGAAATCATCCTATGAAGCGACAAGCAATGTAATAGTTAGATCAGCCACACAACAGCAGCGGGCAACGGAAGCCTCACTAAGAGTAGCATGGGTCCTGGGAAAACACAAGAAACCCTTCTCTGATGCTGAAATAGTCAAGACGTGTATGAGTGAAGTGGTGACTGCTCTGTTTGAAGGGACTGGAAAGGATGAAATAATCCAGAAAATAAGACAAATATCCTGTTCTGATTCCACTATTGCAAGACGAACTGAAATACTTGTTGGTGATTTGCTTGAACAACTTAGCTCTGCTATAAAAAAGCCAAATTCACTTAATTGGCTGTAGATGAATCCACAGACAACACAGACAATACACAACTCTTGGTCTTTGTCAGATTTTTTGATGAAGAAAAGGGAGAATTTCATGAAGATATTTTGGGTCTCACAAACCTCCATGGACACACAAGGGGGGATGACATTTCTGAAGCAGTGACACAGATGCTTAGAGACAGAGAGATAGACCTGAAGCATGTTTCCATTGCTACTGATGCCGTGCCATGTATGACTGGGAAAGAGAGGGGATTAGTGTCACACTTGAGAATTCACCACCCTGACCTCATGGCATACCACTGCCTGGCCCTCACACCTTTTATGGCCAAGTTTAAACAACTGGTGGCACAAAGGTGTCACCTTTCACACTAAAAGGCCTACCATGTCGTTTTTTTTGTGTTCGAAAGTTTTGGGGACTGCCTTTTCTTTTGTTGGAGTTCTCTATTTGGAATTTGACCGTCACTTTTCTGGACCTCGGACTGAATGGAAATTTGGTAAGTGGACCTTTCAAATTTAGAAGGTGGATCCAGTAATCCATGTCCTTAGTCTGATTATTTTCAGCAAACTGTATGCAGGCTTTCTTGTGCATCATCTTTAGTAGAGGCCTCTTTCTGGGACGACAGCCATGCAGACCAATTTGATGCAGTGTGTGGCGTATGGTCTGAGCACTGACCGGCTGACCCCCCACCCCTTCAACCTCTGCAGCAATGCTGGCAGCACTCATATGTCTATTTCCCAAAGACGACCTCCGGATATGACGCTGAGCACGTACACTCAACTTCTTTGGTGGACCATGGAGAGGCCTGTTCTGAGTAGAACCTGTCCTGTAAAACCGCTGTATGGTCTTGCCCACCGTGCTGCAGCTCAGTTTCAGGGTCTTGGCAATCTTCTTATAGCCTAGGCCATCTTTATGCAACAATTCTTTTTTTCAGATCCTCAGAGAGTTCTTTTCCATGAGGAACTTCCAGTGACCAGTATGAGAGAGTGTGAGAGCGATAACACCAAATTTAACACACCTGCTCCCCATTCACACCTGAGACCTTGTAACACTAACGAGTCACATGACACCGGGGAGGGGAAATGGCTAATTGGGCCCAATTTGGACATTTCCACTTAGGGGTGGAGTCACTTTTGTTGCCAACGGTTTAGACATTAATGTCTGTGTGTTGAGTTATTTTGAGGGGACAGTAAATTTACACTGTTATACAGGCTGGACACTCACTACTGTACATTGGAGCAGAGGGGCATTTCTTCAGTGTTGTCACATGAAAAGATATAATAAAATATTTACACCAATGTCAGGGGTGTACTCACTTCTGTGAGATACTGTACATATACATATATATACATATATATATATATATCCCTGCCCCAAACACACACTAACACAGTCCCCACCCCTAACCAGACAGTATCCAATCAGAACACAGTCCCCACCCCTAAACACACACTATCCAATCAGAACACAGTCTCCGCCCCTAACCAGACAGTATCCAATCAGAACACAGACTCCGCCCCTACATGCACTGTAGTTAATTTAGTTTCTCACCTTGTACATGATGAAGATTAGCAGGGCGAGCAGCAGCAGTCCTGCTAACACGGCTACCACCACCACCCAGATAGGGGCAGGCTGGGTCAGCTCAGAGTTCACCCACACCACGCTGAGACTCGCCTACACACACATATACACACACACACACACACACACCACAGTAACCTCAGTAACACTCACTACAGCTACACTTCTCATTGTTTTCTCACAGTATATTGTGGGAGATGTTGGCATGCTAACTTGATCAGCTAACTGCTGCTGGAATATAATGTTACTATGACAACCCCTGACTGCTCATAATAATATGAGCTGCTAATGAAGTAATGAGAAGCTATAATTGAACTCAATCACGTGGCCGTGGCTTACATGCAGATTAATCACACAGCATAGGTCCATAAAAACCCAGTGTTTATGAAAATCCCGATCCTTTACCATGGCAACGCTCAGAGAATAGTTTCATAAAATCCCACACTCACTGATGTGCTGTTTACTGGCAACTCAAACTCCAGGTTTTTATACGGCATCTCAATCACGCTGAACGCAGCTGACGACTTCACCACGTATGAGTGGTTCTGAACATCAGCCTGGGAACACACGCACACACATATATATCACACACACAAGCATCACATACACACACACACCACACACACACACATACACACATACACACACACACATACACATACACATACACACATACACTACCAGTCAAAAGTTTGGACACACCTTTTAATTCACTGTTTTTTGTTTAGGGATTTATTTTCTGGACCATGTTCTCCTACTCCACTGTTGTTGCAGCTACCAGGAGCTGTGGCCGTAAGGTCTCTGGTGCCTGTTGTGGCAGCAATCCCCGAACCCAGTGGTGGACACTGGAAGTAAGGGATGCTGTCAAGCTGAAGAAAGAGTCCTATCGAGCCTGGTTGGCTCGTGGGACTCTGGAGGCAGCTGATGAGTACCGGCAGGCCAAGCGAGCTGCAGCCCGGGTGGTTGTGGAAGCAAAAACTCGGGTCTGGGAGGAGTTCGGGGAGGCCATGGAGAAGGACTATCGGTCGGCCTCGGGGAAATTCTGGCAGACTGTCCGGCGCCTCAGAAGGGGTAAGCAACTCTCTGCCAGCACCGTGTATGGTGCTGGTGGAGAGTTGCTGACCTTGACTGGGGATATTGTCGGAAGGTGGAAGGAATACTTCGAGGATCTCCTCAATCCTACTGACACACCTTCCGTAGAGGAAGCAGAGGCTGAGGACTCAGAGGTAGATTCATCCATTACCCAAGCTGAAGTCACTGAGGTAGTCCAGCAGCTCCTTGGTGGGAAGGCACCGGGAGTGGATGAGATTCGCCCTGAGTACCTTAAGTCTCTGGATGTCGTGGGGCTGTCTTGGCTGATACGTCTCTGCAACATAGCGTGGCAGTCAGGGACAGTGCCTCTGGACTGGGCGACCGGGGTGGTGGTCCCTCTTTTTAAGAAGGAGGATTGGAGGGTGTGTTCCAACTATAGGGGGATCACACTCCTCAGCCTCCCAGGGAAAGTCTATTCCAGGGTACTGGAGAGTCCATCCTTTAGTTGAACCACGGATTCAGGAGGAACAATGTGGGTTTATATGGGTTTTATAGCTCTATACCCGTCACAGGGTGCTTGAGGGTTCATGGGAGTTTGCCCAACCAGTCCACATGTGTTTTGTGGACTTGGAGAAGGCATTCGACCGTGTCCCTCGTGGCATCCTGTGGGAGATGCTCTGGGAGTATGGGGTCCATGGCCCCCTGTTAAGGGCTGTTCGGTCTCTGTATGACCGGAGCAAGAGCTTGGTTCGCATTGCCAGCTGTAATTCAGATCTGTTCCCAGTGCATGTTGGACTCCGGCAGGGCTGTCCTTTGTCACCGGTTCTGTTCATTATTTTTATGGACAGAATTTCTAGGCGCAGCCAGGTGGTGGAGGGAGTCCGGTTTGGGGACCATAGGATTTCGTCTCTGCTTTTTGCAGATGATGTTGTCCTGTTGGCTCCTTCGAGCCAGGACTTACAGCGTGCACTGGGGCAGTTCGCAGCCGAGTGCAAAGCGGCTGGGATGAGGATCAGCACCTCCAAATCCGTGGCCATGGTTCTCGACCGGAAAAAGGTGGTTTGTCTCCTCCAGGTTGGAGGGGTGTTCCTCCCTCAAGTGGAGGAGTTTAAGTATCTCGGGATTTTGTTTACGAGTGAGGGAAGGATGGTGCGTGAGATTGACAGACGGATTGGTGCAGCGGCAGCAGCAATGCGGTCCATGTACTGGTCTGTTGTGGTGAAGAAGGAGTTGAGCCGAAAGGCGAAGCTCTCGATTTACCAGTCAATCTACGTTCCTACTCTTACTTATGGTCATGAACTTTGGGTCATGACCGAAATGACAAGATCCCGGATACAGGCGGCCGAAATGAGTTTTCTTTGCAAGGTGGCGGGGCGTTCCCTTAGAGATAGGGTAAGGAGCTCTGTCACCCGGGAGGAGCTCGGAGTAGCGCTGCTGCTCCTCCACATTGAAAGGGGCCAGTTGAGGTGGCTTGGGCATCTGTTTCGGATGCCTCCTGGACGTCTCCCAGGGGAGGTGTTCCGGGCATGCCCAACCGGGAAGAGACCCCGGGGAAGACCAAGGACATGCTGGAGGGACTATGTCTCTCGGCTGACCTGGGAACGCCTAGGAATTCCCCCGGAAGAGCTGGAGGAAGTGGATATGGAGAAGGAAGACTGGGCATCCCTGCTTAGACTGCTGCCCCCGCGACCCGGCTACGGATAAGTGGGAGACAATGAATGAATGAATGATTTATTTTCTACATTCTAGAACAATACTGGAGATTTCAAAACTATGAAATAACACACATGGATTTAAGTAATCCATATGTAATGACAACAAAAAACAGTCAGTTGTTATTTTAAGACACGAAGGTCAGGTGTAGAATAGTACTGGAATAGTTCTTGCAAGAACAGTATTGTCAAGTGCATTTGCAAAACCCATCAAGCACCATGATGAAACTGTCTCACATGAAGACCATCCCAGTAAAGCAAGACCAAAACTTACCTCTGCTGCAGAGGAGAAGTTCATTTAGAGTTACCAGCCTCAGAAATCACCAATTAACAGCACCTCAGATTAGAGGCGTTATGAAGGCTTTACAGAGCATCAGTAGCAGACATATCTCAATATCAACTGTTCAAAGGACATTATTGTGGATTTCGGCCGCCTTCAGCATTGTTTTACAATGTAGAGAGAAATAAACATCAGGAAAGACCATGGGATTAGAAGGTGTGTCCAAACTTTTCACTGGTAGTGTATATCACACACACACGCATATATATATATATATATATATATATATATATATATATATATATATATATATATCTATATATATATATATATATATATATATATATATATATATATATATATATATACACACTATATTGCCAAAAGTATTCACTCACCTGCCTTGACTCGCATATGAACTTAAGTGACATCCCATTCCTAATCCATAGGGTTCAATATGACGTCGGTCCACCCTTTGCAGCTATAACAGCTTCAACTCTTCTGGGAAGGCTGTCCACAAGGTTTAGGAGTGTGTTTATGGGAATTTTTGACCATTCTTCCAGAAGCACATTTGTGAGGTCACACTGATGTTGGACGAGAAGGTCTGGCTCTCAGTCTCCGCTCTAATTCATCCCAAAGGTGTTCTATCGGGTTGAGGTCAGGACTCTGTGCAGGCCAGTCAAGTTCATCCACACCAGACTCTGTCATCCATGTCTTTATGGACCTTGCTTTGGTCACTGGTCCACAGTCATGTTGGAAGAGGAAGGGGCCAGCTCCAAACTGTTCCCACAAAGTTGGGAGCATGGAATTGTCCAAAATGTCTTGGTATGCTGAAGCATTCAGAGTTCCTTTCACTGGAACTAAGGGGCCAAGCCCAGCTCCTGAAAAACAACCCCACACCATAATCCCCCCTCCACCAAACTTTACACTTGGCACAATGCAGTCAGACAAGTACCGTTCTCCTGGCAACCGCCAAACCCAGACTCGTCCATCAGATTGCCAGATGGAGAAGCGCGATTCGTCCCTCCAGAGAACGCGTCTCCACTGCTCTAGAGTCCAGTGGCGGCGTGCTTTACACCACTGCATCCGACGCTTTGCATTGCACTTGGTGATGTATGGCTTGGATGCAGCTGCTCGGCCATGGAAACCCATTCCATGGAGCTCTCTGCGCACTGTTCTTGAGCTAATCTGAAGGCCACATGAAGTTTGGAGGTCTGTAGCGATTGACTCTGCAGAAAGTTGGCGACCTCTTCGCACTATGCGCCTCAGCATCCGCTGACCCCGCTCCGTCAGTTTACGTGGCCTACCACTTCGTGGCTGAGTTGCTGTCGTTCCCAAACACTTCCACGTTCTTATAATACAGCTGACAGTTGATTGTGGAATATTTAGGAGTGAGGAAATTTCACGACTGGATTTGTTGCACAGGTGGCATCCTATCACAGTTCCACGCTGGAATTCACTGAGCTCCTGAGAGCGACCCATTCTTTCACAAATGTTTGTAAAAACAGTCTGCATGCCTAGGTGCTTGATTTTATACACCTGTGGCCATGGAAGTGATTGGAACACCTGATTCTGATTATATGGATGGGTGAGCGAATACTTTTGGCAATATAGTGTATATATATCACACACACACGCATCACACACACACATATATCTCACACACACACACACACAGTTACATTACAGCTACTCTAAAATTTCACAGTAAAATACTTGAAAAAGAAATTTGATCTTATTTTCAAACTTGTGTTAAACATAAAGATATAAATAAAGTGTGAAGAGACCTGCAGGAAGGTGGACACGGCCAGTCTGGAGTAGATGAAGAGGATTGCACTCTGACCTCGCTCCAAACGTCCAACCTGACACTTAATCCTCAGGCACTGAGCTTTCTCACAGTCCTGTGAAGTGACCGCAGAAACAACACACCACTCAGATACACTCCATACTCCAGCAAAATAATACTGTCCCCATATCAACAAATCATTACACTGAGGATTCCAGGAGGGGTTCAACACTGAGAGTGGGATTATAAATCCTTATATACACTGAGAGTGGGATTATAAATCCTTATATACACTGAGAGTGGGATTATAAATCCTTATAAACACTGAGAGTGGGATTATAAATCATTATAAACACACTGTAAAAGTCCTAAACACTCTCTTATGTCACACTATGAGATCTTTATGACATGTCACTGATGTGAGTAGCATTTTATGGACTTGGTTACAGCTCATGTGGAGCTGATGGACTGTTAATTGATATGGCCAATAGATGTGATGTGGTCAGTGATGGCAGTACCAGTGTGAGCATGTCATCCTCAGCCCTCTGCTCCTGCAGGTCTCTCCGGTGTACGTGGCTCCGTGTACGCCCCTCGGGCCGGTCTCCTCCCCCGGGAACGCTCGTGTTCTTATTCCAGTACATGGGGTTCTAGGACACAGACAGGCCACGGCCACCGATTTTTACACTCCAACACAGACACCACATTCACGATAATGATAGAAGTGAACAGTGTGTGTGTGTACCGTGACGTTGAGGGGGTTGATCTCCACGTCAGTGCTGCAGTTCATGGCTCCGTCCACCTTGTACTTGGTGATGTAGAGCAGAGAGCCATTGTTGTAGCGATATGGCCACTCCACGTCCAGCATGGCCTTCGAGAACGCACTCGGACCTTTGTTCCTCAACTGCAGCACACACACACACACACACACACAGGACTTACTCTGATACTGTAGTTTATAGCTACACACCATCTGCTTCCTGGAAGGTTCCTGTGCTTCCTGAAAGGTTCCTGTGCTTCCTGGAAGGTTCCTGTGCTTCCTGAAAGGTTCCTGTGCTTCCTGAAAAGTTCCCTAATAGTAATAAATGCTTCAGTGTGTTGGAGTTTCTGAAACATGTCCTCAGCTCAAGTGTTAGCTCCAGAGCTCTGAAGTTCCTGAGTTCCTAAACTCTTCTGTTTGGTTCTAAACGGTCTATGAGCTGCTCCTGTAAATGTGTTTGGCTTCCTAAAATGGAGTGGGTTCTTAGAAAGGTTCCTTTTACAAAGAGAACACTGAGTTACTGAGTGGAGTTTTGTGAGGTTGTGTGTAATACACCACTCATCTCCCCAAGTGTCCCATTAGAGACCTGCTGGATCTGAAACATCTGAAGTTTCTGAAACACTTTATGGTTCCTAGAAAAGTTCAAGAAAAGGTTCCTAAAATTATTGTCAGCTCCTGTCAGAGTTCATGAGCTCCTGTTAGAGTGAAAGTTCCTGTTAGAGCGTTACAGAGATTATAACTGAAATATGAGAGAATCTTATCTGAAATAGTTCCTGAAGCTTCAGAAACAGTTCTTGAAAGGTTTGTACAAAGTTTCTCAGTTCCTGAGAAGGTTCCTGTGGTGGAAATGAGCCAGTTGTTTTACCCATTTACAAAAGAGTACAGTGTGTTAATGAGCTCACACACACACACACACACACACCCACACACACCTCATAGATGTGCTGCACTAGTGGTCCAATGTCGTCCTCCACCACAGGGTTCTCTTTGGGCTGCCAATTAGCGATGGGCAGAAACACCTGCTCTGGGGCAGAGGCACTGTGAGAACACACACACACACACACACACACACACACACACACAAACATTACATTGCATTATTATGCACAATTACTATTATTATCATTATCATTATCATTATTATTATTATTATTATTGACAGTGGTAAGGGCTGAGTGTGTCAGCTTCTCACCCTCGGATCTCCACTTTAGCGAGCACGGCCAACTTTGTTACCACGGTAACCAGGTTACTGCTGCTGTTATACTGATTAGAGCTAAACACAACAAGAGAGACCGTTAACTATATACATACAGAGAGAGAGAACCACAAACTCCTCCCTGTGCTGAAGGAAGAGAAGATACAGAACTATAATTAAGTGTGTGTGTGTGTGTGTGTGTGTCTGTGTGTGAGAGAGACAGAGAGAACCACAAGCCCCTCCCCATGTTGAAGAAAGAAAAGATGCAGAACTATAATTAAATGTGTGTGTGTGTGTGTGTGTGTTCCAGAACTATTCGTCGGACAGTGGTCAATTATTTGGCTGATGCATGTGTGTGAGAAAGAAAAGAAACAGAACAAGAGAGAAAGAGTGTGTATGTACCTGAGAATCTGTAGGTCAAACTTCACTGATGTGTCTTGCTCTGACATCTGATGAACACTGAAGCGCAGACCAGCCATGATCTGTCTCACACACACACACACACACACACACACACACACACCATTGTGTTTGTTTATGAGATTGTTTGACTTGAAGCATTAAAAATTTGGCATTCTAGGCATTTGAAGGTTGTGTGTGTGTGTGTGTGTGTGTGCCTTTACCTTAGTTCCTCCTTTCATGGGGTTTCCCAGATCACACACCACTCTGGTCTGATTTTCTCTTTTATATGCACAGGAGAGCCGAGACAATGTCTAACACAACAATAACACACACACACACACACAAACACACATACACCCACACACACACAAACAAACACACATACACCCACACATACACATACACACATACACCCACACACACACACATACACAAACACACATACACAAACACACATACACCCACACACACACACATACACAAACACACATACACCCACACATACACATACACACATACACCCACACACACACATACACACATACACCCACACACACACATACACAAACACACATACACCCACACACACACATACACCCACACACACACATACACAAACACACATACACCCACACACACACATACACCCACACACACACACACACATACACCCACACACACACATACACAAACACACACATACACACCCACACACCCACACACACACATACACCCACACACACACACACACACATACACCCACACACACACATAGACAAACACACATACACAAACACACACATACACACCCACACACACACACACACACACACACACACATACACCCACACACACACAAAAACACACCCACACACACATACACCCACACACACACCCACACACATACACCCACACAAACACACATACACCCACACACACACAAAAACACACCCACACACACATACACCCACACACACACCCACACACATACACCCACACAAACACACATACACCCACACACATACACCCACACACACACCCACACACATACACCCACACACACATACACCCACACAAACACCCACACGCACACATACACCCACACACAAACACACATACACCCACACACACACATACACCCACACACACATACACCCACACACACATACACCCACACCCACACCCACACACATACACCCACACAAACACACATACACCCACACACACACCCACACACATACACCCACACACACATACACCCACACAAACACACATACACCCACACACATACACCCACACACACACCCACACACATACACCCACACACACATACACCCACACACACACACAAACACACATACACCCACACACACACATACACCCACACACACATACACCCACACACACACCCACACACACACCCACACACACATACACACATACACCCACACACACATACACCCACACACACACCCACACACACATACACACATACACCCACACACACATACACCCACACACACACCCACACACACATACACCCACACACACATACACCCACACACACACACAAACACACATACACCCACACACACACATACACCCACACACACATACACCCACACACACATACACCCACACCCACACACCCACACACACATACACCCACACACACACCCACACACACATACACCCACACACACACCCACACATATACCCACACACACACACAAACACACATACACAAACACACATACACCCACACACACACAAACACACATACACCCACACACACACACACAAGGTCAGAGACAGAACTACAGCAGGAACACATTTAAACCCAAATGTTTTAAGTGGAGCCATTTAAGATCAACACAAGGTTCGCTTTAACACCTCCCCATTGTGTGTGTGTGTGTGTGTGTGTGTCTTACCTTACTGTTTCTCACCACACCTATGAAGTCAGCCTGAGGTGGGATGATGATGCTGAGCTCGGCCTCGTACGCTCCCTCACCACGGTTCTCCGCTGTCACCTCCAGAGTCAGAGGATTATCATCTCCAATATAGATCTGTGTCTGATCACTACAACACACACACACACAAACACACACACACACACACACGTAATATATACACAGAAATAAAGTGTTAACAGGAGAAGCTAAAATATTGCTTAACAGGGTGTGTGTGTACGTGTGTTTATATGTGTGTGTGTGTGTGTGTGTGTATATACACATACACACAGCTCTGAAAAAAATTAGAGCCCACTGTAAAATAATGAGTTTCTTCTGTTTTTGTTCTTCCAGGGTCATGTATTGGTGAGATGAAGAGTTTTGTTTCATTTTTTGTGAACTGCTGACAATATTTCTCCTAAATTCCAAACATAACTATTGTTATTTAGAGCGTATATTTAAAGGAAATGACATCACATCAAAATAACCCAAGATCCTGCAGTATTTGCAAAGCTTTAATAACTCAAATAAAACAAAATGCGAATACTTCATAAACAGATTGTGTTAATGCTTTGGATAAATAACATTAAGAGATCAGTATTTGGTGGAATAACCCCGATCTGCATGGGTTTCCATGATCTCCACCAGTTTCTCACACTGCTGTTGGGGAACTTTATACCACTCTTTTTACAAAAAAGCAAACAGTTCAGCTTTACTTGATGGTTTGTGACCATCCATCTTCCTCTTGATGACATTCCAGAGGTTTTCAATAGTGTTCACATCTGGAGATTGGGCAGTGGGCTCTTATTTTTTTCCAGAGCTGTATATACAGTGAGGGAAAAAATGATTTGATCCCCTGCTGATTTTGTACGTTTGCCCACTGACACAGAAATGACCAGTCTGTAATTTTAATGGTCAGTGTATTTGAACAGTGAGAGACAGAATAACAACAAAAAAATCCAGGAAAATGCATTTCAGAAAAGTTCTACATTGATTTGCATTTTATTGAGTGAAATAAATCCCAAATGGAAGAAACACAAAAGGACTGTCGATCTTCCTCGGTCTGGGGCTCCATGCAAGATCTCACCTCATGGAGTTTCAATGATCATGAGAACGGCGAGGAATCAGCCCAGAATTACACTGGAGGATTTTATCAATGATCTCAAGGCAGCTGGGACCACAGTCACCAAGAAAACAATTGGTAACACACTACGCCGTGAAAGACTGAAATCCAGTAGCGCCCGCAACGTCCCCCTGCTAAAGAAAGCACATGTACAGGACCATCTGAAGTTTACCAGTGAACATCTGAATGATTCAGAGGAGAACTGGGTGAAAGTGTTGTGGTCAAATGAGACCAAAATCCAGCTCTTTGGCATCAACTCAACTCGCCGTGTTTGGAGGAGGAGGAACGCTGCCTATGACTCCAAGAAGACCATCCCCACTGTCAAACATGGAGGTGGAAACATTATGCTTTGGGGGTGTTTTTCTGCTAAGGGGACAGGACAACCGCACCGCATCAAAGGGACGATGGACGGAGCCATGGACCATCAAATCTTGAGTGAGAACCTCCTTCCCTCAGCCAGGGCATTGAAAATGGGTTGTGGATGGATATTCCACCCTGACAATGACCCAAAACACACGGCAACAAAGGAGTGGTTCAAAAAGAAGCACATTAAGGTCCTGTAGTGGCCTAGCCAGTCTCCAGACCTTAATCCCATAGAAAATCTGTGGAGGGAGCTGAAGGGTCAGCCACAAAACCTTAATGACTTGGAGAGGATCTGCAAAGAGGAGTGGGCCAAATTCCTTGAGATGTGAGATGTGTGCAAACCTGGTGGCCAACTACAAGAAATGTCTGACGTCTGTGATTGCCAACAAGGGTTTGGCACCAAGTACTAAGTCATGTTTTGCAAAGGGGTCAAATACTTATTTCACTCAATAAAATGCAAATCAATGTAGAACTTTTCTGAAATGTGTTTTTCTGGATTTTGTTGTTATTCTGTCTCTCACTGTTCACATAAACCTACCATTAAAATTACAGACTGATCATTTCTGTGTCAGTGGGCAAACGTACAAAATCAGCAGGGGATCAAATACTTTTTTCCCTCACTGTATACATATGTGTGTATGTGTGTGTTTGTGTACGTGTGTGTGTGTGTGTGTGTGTGTATGTGTGTACGTGTGTGTGTGTGTATGTGTGTACGTGTGTGTGTGTGTATGTGTGTGTGTGTGTATGTGTGTACGTGTGTGTGTGTTTGTGTACGTGTGTGTGTGTTTGTGTACGTGTGTGTGTGTATGTGTGTACGTGTGTGTGTGTTTGTGTACGTGTGTGTGTTTGTGTACATGTATGTGTGTTTGTGTATGTGTGTGTGTATGTTTGTGTATATGTATGTGTGTGTTTGTGTACGTGTGTGTGTGTATGTTTGTGTACGTGTGTGTGTGTATGTTTGTGTATATGTATGTATGTGTTTGTGTACGTGTGTGTGTGTTTGTGTACGTGTGTGTGTGTATGTTTGTGTACGTGTGTGTGTGTATGTTTGTGTATATGTATGTGTGTGTTTGTGTATGTGTGTGTGTTTGTGTACGTGTGTGTGTTTGTGTACATGTATGTGTGTGTTTGTGTACGTGTGTGTGTGTATGTTTGTGTACGTGTGTGTGTGTATGTTTGTGTATATGTATGTGTGTGTATGTTTGTGTATATGTATGTGTGTGTTTGTGTACGTGTGTGTGTGTTTGTGTACGTGTGTGTGTGTGTATGTTTGTGTATATGTATGTGTGTGTTTGTGTATGTGTGTGTGTTTGTGTACGTGTGTGTGTTTGTGTACATGTATGTGTGTGTTTGTGTACGTGTGTGTGTGTATGTTTGTGTATATGTATGTGTGTGTTTGTGTATGTGTGTGTGTGTGTGTGTGTGTGTTTGTGTACGTGTGTGTGTGTGTATGTATGTATGTATGTATGTATATGTGTGTGTGTGTGTTTGTGTACGTGTGTGTAAGGTGTGTGTGTGTGTATGTGTATATGTATGTGTGTGTTTGTGTACGTGTGTGTGTGTGTTTTTGTGTACGTGTGTGTATGTGTGTGTGTGTGTTTTGACTCACCTGATAACAGCCAGTCTCAGATCTGGTTTACATATATTATCCTCACCACAGTCTAACAGTATGTGGGCCTGCAGAGTACACACACACACACGTACACAAACCACACGCACACACACAAACACACACATTCACAACTTTATTTTGATTCATTTTTGAGTCATTTGAGATGAAACTGATTCAGATTCACTTTTTATTCATTCATGTGAACTGAACTGATTTGATTCAGTTTTGATTCATTTTTAGGTGTTGATTCAGATTCACGTTTTAATTTCTAGGTTTCATTTGCTTTAGGTTCATTTTTGTTAGACTTGATTCACACACACACACACACATGATATGATATATGATATAAACATAAAGCTTCTGAATAACTACAACCACAGAGTAACACAAGTGAAAAAAGAAGGAAAGAGCTAAGAGTGGCATGATAGAATGAGAAGAGAGAAAGAAAGAAAAAAACAGGAGCAAGTAGAAAAAGAAAGAGAGAATGAATAAATGAATGAGAACCAGAGAGAAAGCAGGCAGAGGGAAAAAAAAAAGAAAGTGGTAATAAAATTCCACTAAAAAACTTAAAAAACTAAAAAACCAGAGTTTTTTAGGGTTCTGTGCCACAGCAGTGCTGTCACTGAGTGATGATGATGATGATGGTGGTGTGTGTGTGTGTGTGTTTCTGAACACCACCCAGTGTTAAATACCTGTTTGGTGACGTTAGCTGGGTTGGACTGGTCCAGGATGGGCTGCAGACCCGTTTTATCTGCTGCACTGGCGTAATCCAGACTGAA
>NC_080715.1:1347072-1354572 GCF_019097595.1 Hemibagrus wyckioides | reverse complement strand
AACAGCAGGGTGTGAGTCTGGAGGCTATTATCCTCAGTGTAAGAGGGAGACCCTGCAGCCAGTCTCAGCATGGCACAGTTTACTACATCCCCCCCCCTACAGAGACAATTTTCAAACACCGCTGTGTGTGTGTGTGTGTGTGTGTGTGTGTGTACACGCACTTAGATTAGATGGTGCTCCTTTTCCGCTGGCCTTCAGACAATATTTCACCATGAAACTAAGAGAAGAGAAAGCAAAGTTAGATATAAAAAACCTGTATTAATGGAATAATAAATTAATCCATTTATTTAAAAAAACATAAATCAACACTTTTAGTATAATAATATATATATATTCATAAATTATGCAAAAATATTTTAGATAAATTATTTTTTTTTTAATTGATTATTAATTAATATTCAGATTTAAAAATATATAAACATATATTATTTATACAGCATATATTACGATAAAAAGTTAAAACAAAAAATAAATATATGAATATAATCTAAATAAAATTACAAATATAGAAAACACACAAAACACTGAAAATAGGACAAAAATGTCCAGAACACAGATTTAAAAGTTAAAGCCACTGACCACGACACCATGGTGCTGCTTCCAGGTAGAGTGCAGCTTTTATCCTCTAGACTCAGGATCTGTGGAGTTATATCCAGGGTGGAGTTCACACTGATCACCGGCCGAGCCCTGAGGTCCACACACACACACACACACACACACAGATTAATATGTGTGTGTAATGCAGGCATGAGTATGTTCCTAAGCATAAGCATCTACAGCAAACTCCTCTAATAGGCCATAAAACTAAAGGACACACTGTGGGTTAATGAGAAGTGTGTGTGTGTGTGTGTGTGTTAATCACTGTAGTACCTGTAAAGAACAGCTTTGTCAGCTCCAAACACACCCACCACCAGATCTGTGCAGATATACCAGGGAGAAACACACACACACAGAGAAATGAATGAACTTGCAACATGTCGTCTTCTCTTCTTTTATTTACTCTGTAAAGGACACAATAACTTCTGAGAACTAAAAATACTAGACAGGGTCATTAGCAGGGTCAGAAGTAGAAGACGTGTCCAATCACACAGGAAGTGGAAAAATTCATATGATTAGATACAGCAATGAAAAATGACCACAAGATTATTTCTGTCTTCCCTACTTGTGTGTGTGTGTGTGTGTGTGTGTGTGGTACCTGGGTAGCCGTTCTGGTCGATGTCCATGGCCCCGTGCATGGCATATCCGAAGCTGGGAGGCGGTGAGGTCGATGCCCATTTTCCCTCCAGGACCTGAGAGGGCTGAGAGTCCAGCCCACCCGCTCGCCCGTTATAGATGTACACCAAACCCTGCCGAGAGGAACCGCCATACGGAGCAGACACCGCCACATCTGTGTACACACACACACACACAACAATAAATTAAGAATCATTACATATACTGTCAGTCATTACATATAACCCCTCCCCCTGACACACACATACACACACACCATGAGGAACATGATGAAGATGATGAAGAGGAGGATTGTTAAGAAGTAAAGGAGAAACAACAAGGAGAGATATGAGAAAAGACATTAGAACATAAAGAAGAAAAGGAAAAGGAAGAGGAAGGGACCTGTCTGTTTCTCTGTCTACTTTTCTGTATGTTTGTCTGTTTGTATGTATGTCTGACTGTCTGCCTGTATGTCTGTCTCTATGTATGTCTGTCTGTCTGTATGTCTGACTGTATGTATGTATGCCTGACTGTCTGTCTGCCTGACTGTCTGTATGTCTGACTGTCTGTATGTATGTATGCCTGACTGTCTGTCTGTCTGACTGTCTTGCGGTCTGTCTGAATGTCTGACTGTCTGTCTGAATGTCTGACTGTATGTATGTATGTATGTCTGATTGTCTGTATGCCTGACTGTCTGTCTGTCTGTCTGTCTGTATGTCTGACTATATGTATGTATGTCTGATTGTCTGTATGTCTGACTGTATGTCTGTCTGTATGCATGTATGTCTATCTGCCTGCATGTCTGATTGTCTGTCTGACTGTCTGTCTGTATATCTGTCTGACTGTCTGTATGTATGTCTGTCTTTCTGTCAGTTACTGTTCACATCAAACATCAGAATGGACATCAAACATGTCTGTATGTAGGTCTGTCTGTCTATATGTATGTTTGTCTGTGGGTCTGTCTGTCTGTATGTCTGACTGTCTATATGTCTGTCTGTCTTTTTATGCCTGACTGTCTGTTTGTATGTCTGACTGTCTGTCCGTATGCATGATAGATAGTCCATCATGCATACGGACAGACAGTCAGACATACAAACATCAACGTCTTTCTGTATATCTGACTACCTGTATGTCTGACTGTCTGTATATCAGTCTTTCTGTCAGTTACTGTTCACATCAAACATCAGAATGGACATCAAACATGTCTGTATGTAGGTCTGTATGTCTGTCTGTCGCTATGGCTGACTGTCTGTCTGTTTGTATGCCTGACTGTCTCTCTGTCTGAACGCCTGTCTTTCTGTCAGTTACTGGTCACATCAAACATCAGAATGGAGAAAAAGTCTGATCTCTGTGTCTTTAGTCTGATCTTTGTGACTTTAGTCTAATCTGTGTGGCTTTAGTCAAACAAAATCTCTGAGTTTTTTGTGTTTCAGAAACTGCTGATCTCCTGCTGGAAGTCTCCAGAGTTCAGACAGAATGTTCTGATCATTCTTCTCTGATCTTCTCCTCTATAAGGTCTTCCAGTCTGCAGATCCTCCACTCACAGGATGTTTTTCACACCATTCAGTGTAAACACTGCTGTGTTATTGGATTAGATAACTGAGCAGGTGTACAGGTGTCCTGAATAAAGTGGACTGTGTGTGTGTGTGTGTGTGTGTGTGTGTAGAGACAGACCATTGAAGCCGTCCCGGTCCAGGTCTCCCAGGCTGGTGACGGAGCTACCGAAGCGAGAGTAGATCTCAGAGCCGGTCAGCTTGAGAGGAGGCTGGAAGGTGAAGCCGCCGTTCGACAGGTAAATGTACACCTGCCCCACCTCACGCAGCTTCCCATCAGAACCACGCTCCATAAACAGAGGAGCTCCAACCAGCAGGTCCATCTTCCTGTACACACACACACACACACACACACACATACATACACATACATACACACACAAACATACACACACACCGCAGAAAATGATCAGAGAAAAGGAAGCAAGAATCACAGAAATGATGAAATGTTAACTAACAAGAGACACAGTTACTGCACATGAGGACACAGAAGTGAAGAAGATGATGAAGATGATGATGAAGAAGACTGACCCGTCGTTGTTGATGTCTGTAGCAGCGACTGCGTTCCCGAAATACGCCGCCATCTGAAACAGCAACACAATTACCACTACAGCTGTTAGAGTACATCTACATTTACTACACACTAATTAACACTTAATTACATCTGTATTTACTGTCTGTCTAACCACCTGTCTGTCTGACAGGTGTCTGCCTGCCTTACCACCTGTCTGTCTTTCTGGTTGTCTGTATGTCTGTCATTCTGTCAGTCCATCTGCCCATGTGTCTTCCGGCCTGTCTGTGTTTCTAGCTGTCATCATGACCACCTGTCTGCCTGTCTCACCACCTGTCTGCCTCTCTACCTTTCTGTCTGCCTGACCACCTGTCTGTCTCTGTACCTGTCTGTTGAGTTCAGAATGGTTCTCACCTGCAGTCCAGTGAAGTTTACAGTGGAGGCCATGTTCTTGCCGTTGAAGATGTTGACCTGTGGAACACAGAGAACACAGGAAGTCCATATAAGGAGTTCCATCACAGATACAGACAGACGGGTGAGATAATAAAATAAAGGATGCACTCACGTAGCCCAGAGCTTTCTCTCCTCGTGGAACGCCGGTGACGTAATCTAGAGAACGCAAACAGAGCGAGAGGGAATATAAACACAAACCATGAGCAACAATTAAGGGGTCCAAGCACCAGCACCAGTTTACGCACACGCGGCTCCGCCCAGAAAAGTGTGTGATGGGCGTTTACGTTCATTAATATTTTAGTTCGTTTTGTAATTAGAGCCGAATTTCACATAATCTTCAGGGTGACGTTAAAATTCTAAATCAAAACACCTCATAAACACCTCAGTGTGAGGAGGATCAGATTCAGAAGAAAAACAAATGACTTCCTTACCGTCCACTCCATCATTATTAAAATCTCCAACTGCCACTGAGTAACCTGCACACACACACACACACACACGTACACACACACACACACACACACATACATACACATATACACACACACACACACACACATACACACACACACAAAACTGCATTAAAACTGTAGTTAATCCACATCTTTTTCTTTCTTTCTTTCCATTTTCTTTTCATTCTCCTTTCTATTATTTTTTTTATTTTTTAACTTTTTATCTCCCTTTTCTCTTTTTTAATCCTCTTTCAGTTCTTTTTTTATTCTTTTGTCCTTTACTCTACCGATCTGTTTTTTCTCTACATCTCATTTTTTCAGCCCAGTTGTGTTATAAGTGATGTTTATCCGTTTACTTTTCTGTCATTCTTTCTTTCTTTCCAAGGTTTTTGTTTTCTCGTCTCTTTTTTGTCTTTCATTTTCTTTTTCATTTTTTGACTTTCTTATTCTTTTTTCTTTTCTTTCTTACAGTTTCTAATAATGAGAAGGGGGAGGAGGGAGAATAATAAGGAGGAGGAGGAGGAGGGGGAATAATGAGGAGGAGGAGGGGGAATAATGAGGAGGAGGAGGAGGAGGGGGAATAATGAGGAGGAGGAGGAGGAGGAGAAGGAGGGGGAATAATGAGAAGGAGGAGGAGGAGGAGGAGGAGGAGGAATAATGAGGAGGAGGAGGAGGAGGCGGAATAATGAGGAGGAGGAGGGGGAATAATGAGGAGGAGGAGGAATAATGAGGAGGAGGAGGAGGAGGAGGAGGAGAAGGAGGGGGAATAATGAGGAGGAGGAGGAGGAGGAGGAATAATGAGGAGGAGGAGGGGGAATAATGAGGAGGAGGAGGGGGAATAATGAGGAGGAGGAGGAGGAGGAGGAATAATGAGGAGGAGGAGGGGAATAATGAGAGGAGGAGGAGGAGGAGGAATAATGAGGAGGAGGAGGAGGAGGAGGAGGAGAAGGAGGGGGAATAATGAGGAGGAGGAGGAGGAGGGGGAATAATGAGGAGGAGGAGGAGGAGGAGGAGAAGGAGGGGGAATAATGAGGAGGAGGAGGAGGAGGGGGAATAATGAGGAGGAGGAGGAGGAGGAGGGGGAGGGGGGGGAATAATGAGGAGGAGGAGGAGGAGGAGGAATAATGAGGAGGAGGAGGAGGGGAATAATGAGGAGGAGGAGAAGGAGGGGGAATAATGAGGAGGAGGAGGAGGAGGAGGAGGAGAAGGAGGGGGAATAATGAGGAGGAGGAGGAGGAGGAGGAATAATGAGGAGGAGGAGGAGGAGGGGGAATAATGAGGAGGAGGAGGGGGAATAATGAGGAGGAGGAGGAATAATGAGGAGGAGGAGGAGGAGGAGGAGAAGGAGGGGGAATAATGAGGAGGAGGAGGAGGAGGAGGAATAATGAGGAGGAGGAGGAGGAGGAGGAGGAGGAGAAGGAGGGGGAATAATGAGGAGGAGGAGGAGGAGGGGGAATAATGAGGAGGAGGAGGAGGGGGAATAATGAGGAGGAGGAGGAGGAGGAGGGGGAATAATGAGGAGGAGGAGGAGGAGGAGGAGGAGGAGAAGGAGGGGGAATAATGAGGAGGAGGAGGAGGAGGAGAAGGAGGGGGAATAATGAGGAGGAGGAGGAGGAGGAGGAAGGGGAACAATGAGAAGGAGGAGGAGGAGGGGGAATAATGAGGAGGAGGAGGAGGAGGAGGAAAAGGAGGAGGAGGGGGAATAATGAGGAGGAGGAGCAGGAGGGGGAATAATGAGGAGGAGGAGGAGGAGGAGGAGGAGGAGGAATGATGAGGAGGAGGAGCAGGAGGGTGAATAATGAGGAGGAGGAGGAGGAGGAGGAGGGGGAATAATGAGGAGGAGGAGGAGGGGGAATAATGAGGAGGAGGAGCAGGGGGGGGAAAAGTGAGGAGGAGGAGCAGGAGGGGGAATAATGAGGAGGAGGAGGAGGAGGAGGAGGAGGAGGGGGAATAATGAGGAGGAGGAGCAGGAGGGGGAATAATGAGGAGGAGGAGGAGGAGAAGGAGGGGGAATAGTGAGAAGGAGGAGGAGGAGGAGGAGGAGGAGGAATAAGGAGGAGGAGGAGCGGGAGGGGGAATAAGGGGGAGGAGGAGCAGGAGGGGGAATAATGAGGAGGAGGAGGAGGAGGAGGGATAATGAGGAGGAGGAGGAGGAGGGGGAATAATGAGGAGGAGGAGGGGGAATAATGAGGAGGAGGGGGGGATAATGAGGAGGAGGAGGATGGATAATGAGGAGGAGGAGGATGAATAATGAGGAGGAGGAGGATGAATAATGAGGAGGAGAAGGATGAATAATGAGGAGGAGGAGGATGAATAATGAGAAGGAGGAGGAGGATGAATAATGAGGAGGAGGAGGATGAATAATGAGGAGGAGAAGGATGAATAATGAGGGGGAGGAGAAGGATGAATAATGAGGAGGAGGAGGAATAATGAGAAGGAGGGGGAGGAGAATGAATAATGAGAAGGAGGGGGAGGAGGATGAATAATGAGGAGGAGGAGGAATAATGAGGAGGAGGATGAATAATGAGGAAGAGGAAGAATAATAATGAGGAGGAGGAGGAGGAGGAGGATGAATAATGAGGAAGAGGAAGAATAATGAGGAGGAGGAGGAATAATGAGGAGGAGGGGGAGGAATAATGAGTAGGAGGAGGATAAATAATGAGGAAGAATAATTAGGAGGAGGAATAATGAGGAGGAGGAGGATAAATAATGAGGAAGAATAATTAGGAGGAGGAATAATGAGAAGGAGGAGGAGGAATACTGAGGAGGAGGGGGAGGAGGATGAATAATGAGGAGGAGGAGGAATAATGAGGAGGAGGAGGAGAAATACTGAGGAGGAGGAGGAAGAATAATGAGGAGGAGGAGGAGGAATAATGAGTAGGAGGAGGAATAATGAGGAGGAGGATGAATAATGAGGAAGAATAATTAGGAGGAGGAATAATGAGGAGGAGGAGGAGGAATACTGAGGAGGAGGGGGAGGAGGATGAATAATGAGGAGGAGGAGGAATAATGAGGAGGAGGAGGAGAAATACTGAGGAGGAGGAGGAAGAATAATGAGGAGGAAGAATAATGAGGAGGAGGAGGAAGAATAATGAGGAAGAGGAGGAATAATGAGGAGGAGGAAGAGGAGGAATAATGAGGAGGAGGGGGAAGAGGAGGAATAATGAGGAGGAGGGGGAAGAGGAGGAATAATGAGGAGGAGGGGGAGGAGGATGAATAATGAGGAGGAGGATGAATAATGAGGAGGAGGAAGAAGAGGAAGAATAATGAGGAGGAGGAGGAATAATGAGGAAGAGGAAGAATAATGAGGAAGAGGAAG
>NC_080715.1:1244572-1339572 GCF_019097595.1 Hemibagrus wyckioides | reverse complement strand
CACCACAACACCCTCAAACACCACGACACAACACACTCAACCACCACAACACAACACCCTCAAACACCACAACACCCTCAAACACCACGACACAACACACTCAAACACCACAACACCCTCAAACACCACAACACCCTCAAACACCACAACACAACACCCTCAAACAACACAACACCCTCAAACACCACAACACAACACCCTCAAACACCACAACACCCTCAAACACCACAACACCCTCAAACACCACAACACAACACCCTCAAACACCACAACACCCTCAAACACCACAACACCCTCAAACACCACAACACAACACACTCAAACACCACAACACCCTCAAACACCACAACACCCTCAAACACCACAACACCACAACATCCTCAAACACCACAACACCCTCAAACACCACACCACAACACCCTCAAACACCACAACACCCTCAAACACCACAACACCCTCAAACACCACAACACAACACACTCAAACACCACAACACCCTCAAACACCACAACACAACACACTCAAACACCACAACACCCTCAAACACCACAACACCCTCAAACACCACAACACAACACACTCAAACACCACAACACCCTCAAACACCACAACACAACACACTCAAACACCACAACACAACACACTCAAACACCACAACACCCTCAAACACCACAACACCCTCAAACACCACAACACCCTCAAACACCACAACACAACACACTCAAACACCACAACACCC
Source organism: Hemibagrus wyckioides (assembly GCF_019097595.1). NCBI lineage: Eukaryota > Metazoa > Chordata > Actinopteri > Siluriformes > Bagridae > Hemibagrus > Hemibagrus wyckioides. The sequence goes on along the minus strand of NC_080715.1, from coordinate 1,338,833 downwards.
TCAAGTCACCAAACCCTCAAACACCACAACACCCTCAAACACCACAACACACTCAAACACCACAACACAACACACTCAAACAACACAACACAACACACTCAAACACCACAACACAACACACTCAAACACCACAACACAACACACTCAAACACCACAACACACTCAAACAACACAACACCCTCAAACACCACAACACAACACACTCAAACACCACAACACAACACACTCAAACACCACAACACAACACACTCAAACACCACAACACACTCAAACAACACAACACAACACCCTCAAACACCACAACACAACACACTCAAACACCACAACACAACACACTCAAACAACACAACACAACACACTCAAACACCACAACACAACACACTCAAACACCACAACACCCTCAAACACCACAACACAACACCCTCAAACACCACAACACAACACCCTCAAACACCACAACACCCTCAAACACCACAACACACTCAAACACCACAACACCCTCAAACACCACAACACAACACACTCAAACACCACAACACCCTCAAACACCACAACACAACACCCTCAAACACCACAACACCCTCAAACACCACAACACCCTCAAACACCACAACACAACACACTCAAACACCACAACACAACACCCTCAAACACCACAACACCCTCAAACACCACAACACCCTCAAACACCACAACACAACACCCTCAAACACCACAACACCCTCAAACACCACAACACCCTCAAACACCACAACACACTCAAACACCACAACACAACACCCTCAAACACCACAACACCCTCAAACACCACAACACCCTCAAACACCACAACACACTCAAACACCACAACACAACACACTCAAACAACACAACACAACACACTCAAACACCACAACACACTCAAACACCACAACACAACACACTCAAACAACACAACACAACACACTCAAACAACACAACACACTCAAACACCACAACACACTCAAACACCACAACACACAAACACCACAACACAACACACTCAAACAACACAACACAACACACTCAAACACCACAACACACTCAAACACCACAACACACTCAAACACCACAACACAACACACAAACACCACAACACACTCAAACACCACAACACAACACACTCAAACAACACAACACAACACACTCAAACAACACAACACACTCAAACACCACAACACAACACACTCAAACAACACAACACCCTCAAACAACACAACACACTCAAACACCACAACACAACACACTCAAACAACACAACACAACACACTCAAACACCACAACACACTCAAACACCACGACACAACACACTCAAACACCACAACACACTCAAACAACACAACACAACACACTCAAACACCACGACACAACACACTCAAACACCACAACACACTCAAACAACACAACACAACACACTCAAACACCACAACACACTCAAACACCACGACACCCTCAAACACCACAACACACTCAAACACCACAACACAACACACAAACACCACAACACACTCAAACACCACAACACACTCAAACACCACAACACAACACACTCAAACAACACAACACAACACACTCAAACAACACAACACCCTCAAACAACACAACACACTCAAACACCACAACACACTCAAACACCACAACACAACACACTCAAACAACACAACACAACACTCAAACACCACAACACAACACACTCAAACAACACAACACAACACTCAAACACCACAACACAACACTCAAACACCACAACAGAACACCCTCAAACACCACAACACCCTCAAACACCACAACACCCTCAAACACCACAACACACTCAAACACCACAACACACTCAAACACCACAACACACTCAAACAACACAACACACTCAAACAACACAACACAACACACTCAAACACCACAACACACTCAAACACCACAACACAACACACAAACACCACAACACACTCAAACACCACAACACAACACACAAACACCACAACACACTCAAACACCACAACACAACACACTCAAACAACACAACACAACACACTCAAACAACACAACACACTCAAACACCACAACACACTCAAACACCACAACACACTCAAACACCACAACACAACACACAAACACCACAACACACTCAAACACCACAACACAACACACTCAAACACCACAACACACTCAAACACCACAACACACTCAAACAACACAACACAACACACTCAAACAACACAACACAACACACAAACACCACAACACACTCAAACACCACAACACACTCAAACAACACAACACAACACACTCAAACACCACAACACAACACTCAAACACCACAACACAACACACTCAAACAACACAACACCCTCAAACACCACAACACAACACACTCAAACACCACAACACACTCAAACACCACAACACAACACACAAACACCACAACACACTCAAACACCACAACACACTCAAACACCACAACACAACACACTCAAACAACACAACACAACACACAAACACCACAACACACTCAAACACCACAACACACTCAAACACCACAACACACTCAAACAACACAACACAACACACTCAAACAACACAACACACTCAAACAACACAACACACTCAAACAACACAACACACTCAAACAACACAACACAACACACTCAAACAACACAACACAACACTCAAACACCACAACACAACACACTCAAACAACACAACACTCAAACACCACAACACAACACACTCAAATGTAATGATTCATTCAAATATGATGCATGTCTCTATTACAACAAGTCTGTGTGTGTGTGTGTGTGTGTGTGGTGAACCTGAACACACCTTAAACCTACACACAGACCCCAGTGAAGCTCCAGAACGAGACTAAACCCAGTACGAGTCATGTAACCGCTTACACGTGTACGTGTGACACAATCAGCCAATGGGGTACAAATACTTTTAATCCTAATAAAAATACCAGTGCAGCTACAAAGTACAGCTAAAACCCTGTCAGGGTGTGAGGGCAATTAGAGCTAAAATTCCTAACAGGTCTGAACTTGACAAATCATCCCCCTGCTGAAATGTCTACCCTACAGGCACTCTGAACACACACACACACACACACACACACACAGGACACAACTGAAGCCCAGAAGCTCATCAATCACACAGTATTACGACCTGAACACAACCACGACTCTGCCTTTAAGGCACTGTATAACTCACACCTCTGATCAGTACACAGCATTGCCTTCACAGCATTCTGAACTCTACTGACATTAACACACACACATGCAGACACAAACACAAACACACAGATATACTCAAACATACACACAGACACACACACACTATGTCTATATCTAAGTATTTATTAACAATTTTTATTAACCCCACTCTCTCCCACCACCAGCAGCCTTTCTACTAGGACACACCCTTTTCAGCCAGGAGACACCCTTTTAGACTAGGACACACCCCTTTTGGCTAGTACACGCCACGTTTTCTATAATGTTGAATTAATCCAACAGCACTGCTTATTACATTACAATTCTGCCTTTAAGGCATTCTGAACTCTGGACTCGAGGCACTGCTGTTTAATAGAGTAAAACGTCACAAGAACAAACTGCAGCCTTTAGGGCACTCAGGAGACACAACTGTGCCTTTAAGGAATTTAACATCATCATGTACTGTGGGTAAAATTGTGCCTTAAAGGCATTAGGAATTAGACCTGAAATACCTTTAGGGCATTGTAAAAACATCAAAAGGGAAATAAATGTACACGAGATTCTGGTCAGTTTAATAATCCAGACACTGGACCCTGTCTCATGCATTCAGTGTTACACCAGAAACCCACACTGCTGCCTTTAGGGCACATCGCCGAACTCACCGCTGTTATCGAAGTCTATCTGCTTACACGTCCCTCCCGACTGCCACGGACACCCGTACACGGCTCCTCGCTCCGTCACCGAGGATGAGGAGGAGGTGTTGGCCTTAGGAGCGCCCACCAGGATGTTCTGCCTGAGGGAGAGAGCAGCACAGGGACGCTCGGGCCTTTAGGGCTTTCACACACTTACAGGACACAATAATCATCATCTATACAGACACTCAACTCAATCAGAAAGAGTTTCTTAATGTCTATTCAATATAGACAATAGATATAGATATTCAGACAAGCTTTCCATCTTAGGAACAACAGATCTACACGACCTGCGAGAATCACTTCCTGTAGGTGAGTTCAAATAAAGTTTATTTGGAATATAAAAAGATTAATTCCAAGAAGATTGAAAATTTGTTAATAATAATCAGAAGCATTTAATGTAGAACACTACAACAAACCAGTGACACTGCAGAACTGAGAACAGCATCACATCTGTACACAGTCAATACAAAACAAACAAACAAACAAACAAACAAATTTTCTAAAGCTTAAAGCCATGAAAAAACTAAATGTGTGAAGATTATTGATTAGTTTATGGTTTAAAATCAGTGTAATGTACCAGACTGTATTGTTCATAGAGAATTTCGTGATTACATAATAATAATAATAATAATAATAATAATAATAATAATAATAATAATAATAAACTACATTCCAGAGCTTTTTAGAGAGGTCTCATTGAAAAGACGCGAAAGTTTTTAATGTGTAAATATTAATGGAAAAATAAATGATGACATCAGACAGGTCGAGGACTCTGATGTGATGCAGTGACGTCACAAGACCCCCGGTTTATTAATGAGATAATTAATATGAATAATTGTCACACTCACAGTTTATCAGAGGGACTGAAGAAATCCACAGAGAAGCCGAAGTAACTGCCCTGAGGTCCGGAAAAAACCGACGGATTATCGATGTCCAGGTTAAAGGGAGTTACAGGACACACGGAGAATAGAGTTAAAATGAAATAAAGATAATAATCCAGATGTTTCCCCATCGCAGCTGTCTGTCTGTCTGTCTGTCTGTCTCTCTGTCTGTCTCTCAGTCCTGTAGAGTAAGTCCAGCTCTAACTCAGTTTACTGAACACACACATCCATGTTCTGCGTCATTATTCAGAAACCAGCGCGTCTTCAGCTCTTATCGCGTTACTAAAGTTCCCCCGTGGTGATATAAAGCCGTTATAACCCCTTCTCCGGGGCGAATTGAAGCTTTATAACGCTTTAAAGTAAAGTTGTCTCAGCAGAGGACGAGGCTCCGCTCCGATGCTGTTGATGTACGAGCGAAGCGGTTGTGGAAAAGACGTCCCGACAGGAAGTGACGCAATGACGCAGAAACAGGAACTCCTTCTGTCCGTTTCACGAGCTGGGATTTATTTGTGTTTTTAGTATTTATTACATTTCCGAGTTTTATTGATGAGAATTAATTATTATTAATAGAATTATTAATTAATAAGGACTGGTCATTAGATGATCGGACAAACCTGAACATTAATCTGCAGAATCACTCTGATCTGTAATAAATTATAACTTTTTCATTCATTTATCACGCAGTTCTTTGCCCTGTGGTTAATGTTTTCCTGTTAATGTTTTCCTTCTGTTACCCTTCTTTTTCAACCTCTCTTCTGTTACCCCATCACTGCAGGCTGAGCCTCTGATAGATCATCTCTCTCATCATCTCCACCTGGAGTGTTCATCCTGACAGTATCACCTGCTGGATAATGAGGAGTGAGAAGTGGAACAGCCTTCCAATTAGTGTTGGGGATTCAGACACAGTCTCAATGTTTAAGTCTAGGCTGAAGACACATTTGTTTAGTCGAGCTTTTAATATATAGTTCTTAGGTAAAGGAGCAGATCTGGAAGGTTCATGGTCATAGAGTGTTTGGTGACTGGGATGTTTGGATGCTGTCTTCTTACCACCCTCACAAGTCGCTCAGGTTTGCTGACTGTGAAGTGGTTGGACGCTTTATGTCCCGGGAAGCCTTCATGTCTGTGACCTTCTGGCTCTCCCTTTTAGTTATGATGTCATAGCTAGTCTTGCCGGAGTCCCTGCCTGCACTTTATACATAATCTACATTGTCTTTAAGCATCACATGATCAGAATCATACTTAATATTTTTCTCTTTCTTTCTCTACTTTCTCTGTGGAGCTATACACCCCACTCCTGAGCTCCCAGTGTTTGCCAGTTTCCAGTGCGACCACTGCCCTACCCCTGGTCGGAGTCTGGTCACTTGTTGGTGCCCACTGATGCTGTGGATGGATCTGTGTGGACCAGGAGACACCCATGGACAGAGACACTTGGGGACTTTCACACCATCACAGATCTGCCATTTCATCTGTCAGCCTGTGACAGCAAAGAATTAGTGTTTATAATGACCTTAGAAACTACAATGACCTAATAGTTCCTCATGGGTCATTGATTTCTGTTGTAGAAAGGACATTAATCAATCAGTTACAGTTACATTATTTACTGTTTAGTGTCACCCAAATGAGGATGGGTTCCCTTCTGAGCCTGGTTCCTCTCAAGGTTTCTTCCTTTCCATCCCAGGGAGTTTTTCCTGTCAATCCAGTAGGAGGCGAGTTTTAGCTTGTTATTGAGTGTAACCTTGTGCAACACCGCTGCATTAAAGTGAGGAGTGTTTTGTTTTAGTGAAGGGTGTGTGTGTGATAGACAGGAAGTGATAAATTAACAGTATGGGGGGAGGGGGAGAGAGAGAGAGAGAGAGAGAGAGAGAGACAGACAGACAGACAGACAAAGAGAGTGGGGGGGCATTTCCAGGTCATTGTGTGAGGGAGATAACAGCAGTGGTCAGTAGTGGCTGAGACTCTGAGCCTGGTGTTGATCCTCCTCCTCCACAGACACTCTGACATCATGACTAATGCAGCTGAGAGATCAGACTGTGGGCTTATTTGGAAACAAAATGTTTGTGAGTCAGGATTTAGGAGGGGTGTAGATGCTATGCTGAGATTGGCGCACACACACACACACACACACACACACGCCAAAGCACTCTGTGTGTGTTGGTTCTGCACCATGTGAGGCAGTGTGTGGTTCACTAATCACTGTTTTCCTGATGAGGGGAAAATCCACTGTTCAGCACACAGCCTGACTCACAGAGGAGACATTTCATAAAGAGAGAGAGAGAGAGAGAGAGGGATAGGGAGAAAGAGAGAGAGACGGGGAGAGAGAGAGGGATAGGGAGAAGGAGGGGGGGGGAGACAGACAGAGAGAGAGACAGAGGGATAGGGAGAAAGAGAGAGAGACAGAGAGAGAGTGGGGGAGAGAGAGACACAGAGAGAGCGAGACAGAGGGATAGGGAGAAAGAGAGAGAGACAGAGAGAGGGGGGGGGGAGACACAGAGAGAGAGAGAGAGGGATAGGGAGAAAGAGAGAGAGAGACAGGGAGAGAGAGAGAGAGAGGGATAGGGAGAAAGACAGAGAGTGAGAAACAGACAGAGAAGGAAAGAGAGAGAGACGGGGTTGTGAAGAACAGACAATCTGAAACAAAGCCAAGTGGGTCACCTGTTTCACTGGACATCCCTGACCAGAGCAGTTAGTCAGCTGAATCTCATCACAGGGAGTATAGAGTTTTACTCAGTCTGTAAACAAAAACAATACTGATCTGATGATGTCACACAGGGGGCAGGGTTAGGGGATTATTCCTGGAGGAAGCTGCTGTTGTTTATAGCCATGTTTTTACAGACATTCCTTCATTAATATCTTTCACACACACACACAGCTAAATAAACCTAACTATGTCTAAATAAAACCTCTTTCTCTCAGGAAGTGACCGATTTCTTCCAGTCCCTGATGACAGTTTTTTTTCTTGCTGTGTTACAGTGACCCCTAGTGGTAAAGCTGTGCACGTGCCTGACCACCTAATGCTAATCTCACACACACACCTAATGCTAATAACACACACAAGCTGTTCAATCTGTCTGGAATATGCTTTATTTACACTTTCACCTTGGCCAAAAGGATAAAACACACACACACACACACACACACACACACACCTGTACACCCTTCAGATCACACACTCAGCAGGTGAAACCTTTATTTTGTCAGAACTCTAACAGCTGATTCACACACAGGGGGCGGAGCTTAGGGTAAACTTGATCATGTGACATTTTACACCATTTAATGAAACACTTAACGTTAGCTAGGATGCTGCATTAGCTAGCTAGTTGGCATGCTAGCATTAGCAGAGTGTGCAGGATGTTAGCACACATTACACAACACAGCAGTTCAGCTAACACTGAAGAGTTCAGTTGCAAACTTGGCTACATAAGCAGATAGCTAACAATTCATTATGCTAACATGTTAGTCAGCTCATGCTAACAGAGGGCTGCGCGGATGTTGCTATAGCTTTCCTGGGATTTTTCATGGCTACATAATTCAGATAACCAAAGGCTTTACATTAGGACAATACTGTATTTTATGTTGCTTGCAAGCAAACTTAGCTGTAGAGTTCGCTTACAGGCTACACAACAATATGTTAACTGGCTAACATTAGTATGTTAGCTTGCTAGCCTTGCTGCTAAATCATGACATTGTGTAAAAACAGTATTCAAGTCAAACAGGTGAAATATCACTATCAGGTAAGCTGTCGTGATTGGCCGAGCAGGCTGACCCAAGGCTCCGCCCCTGCTGAATTCCATTAAGTAGTAGGCTGCCTCTGTAGGCACCGAGGTCCCGTTTGGAAAGTAGCACAATTCTGTTCACCGTTTGGACAAAAGATGGCTGACTGAAAGCAGCTCTTGGTCCAAGGACTCGTCTTTGAGTAGAATAACGCGCTGAAACCTTTGTTTTTATTACGATGAGGAAAAAAACGTCTGATATTAAATTCATTACCACCGAATGAAAGCAGTCTGGACCACAGAATCACATGACCCTGAAGATCACCTTCACTCTCATGTCCACTGAGCTCTTTCCTCTACGGATGATCTGATTGGTGGAGAGAGGGGGAAAAAAAAGAAAAAAAAAAGAAAAAAAAATGTTCATGTTGAGGCTGTGTTACTCGTCCAGGTCGAGTGTGTTAAGCTCCTCCTCCAGTTCGTCCAGATCCTCCCCCGTGAAGAGATTCTCATCTACAGGCACCGCCTCTGACTCTGCGTCCTCATCCCCGGCCCCGCCTCCGTCACTGTCAGTGCTGCCGTCCTCCTCCAGCGTGTGGTCCTCACCGTTCTCCACTCCACCCGAAGCCTCGCTCAGTTTGTGGTCTATACACACACACACACACACACACACACACACACACACACGGTTTGTCACCAAGTGCATTTTCTGACTGTTTACTGTGCATGTATTTTTTTTCCTCTTTTAACTGTCTGTCCTGTCTGCCCCCCATCTGTCCGTCTGTCCCTCCCCACTGTCCGTCTCTTTACTCGTCCACTCTGTCCGTCTCTTTACTCGTCCACTCTGTCTGTCTCTTTACTCGTCCACTCTGTCTGTCTCTTTACTCGTCCACTCTGTCCGTCTCTTTACTCGTCCACTCTGTCCGTCTCTTTACTCGTCCACTCTGTCCGTCTCTTTACTCGTCCACTCTGTCCGTCTCTTTACTCGTCCACTCTGTCCGTCTCTTTACTCGTCCACTCTGTCCGTCTCTTTACTCGTCCACTCTGTCCGTCTCTTTACTCGTCCACTCTGTCCGTCTCTTTACTCGTCCACTCTGTCCGTCTCTTTACTCGTCCACTCTGTCCGTCTCTTTACTCGTCCACTCTGTCTGTCTCTTTACTCGTCCACTCTGTCCGTCTCTTTACTCGTCCACTCTGTCTGTCTCTTTACTCGTCCACTCTGTCTGTCTCTTTACTCGTCCACTCTGTTACAGTTTAAGTTTTTATCTCCTGTAATAAATCGCTCTTGTCACCATGTTGTAATGGAACCATAAGTGAGTGATCTACATGTTTTGCAGAAACACAGCAGAACTGCATTTTGAGGCGTTGCCATGGCAACACCAGCGTCTTAGATGTTTACACACTACTGTTTCTCCTTCACGTCTCACCGTCTGTCTCGCTGCTCGGCTGAACTCGGGAGGTGAACCTGTCCGCCGCCGCCACCGTTATCCCCGTGTTGTCCACCTCTTTCAGAACAAACCGGGCGATATCGATGTCCTGGCACTGCTCATCATCCTCCTCCTCCTCCTACACACACACACACACGTCATCAGATTACACAGTGTGTTAATAAGTGCATTACACAGGGTGTAATAAGTGTTAATAAGTGAGGGATAACAGAGTGGTCATGTGAAGATGGACGCAGCTGGTCACCTGCTCTATAAACTCATCGTCCACATTGGTGTATTTGGTGTCGTCTGCTTCCTCGTCATCATCGTTAACCAGCTCGGGCCGGAACTCGAAAACTTCTCGCCCGCTCACCTGTACAGGTAACATTGAGGAGAAGACATTACACTCATCCTCCTCCTCCTCAGCGGAGAGTTCAGAAGGGATTATAAATGACCACACAGCTGTATTAACACTTACAGCATTACAGAGAGAATGTAGCTGAATGTAGCTGCAAACTGCTATATTACAGTGTCTCACAGGTTTCCATAGTAACATGTAGATCTATGGCTGAAACAGCTGCTGTTACAAAGTCTTAGAAATAATAACGATTTTATAAAAGAAAAGGGATTATAAACATTTCTGATGCACTGTAACACTCCCAACACTGTGTTTAACCTGTACTGACCCCTGCTGCCCCTGTCAGATCACTGCAGTTATTTAACACTGGGCAGCATTAGAGACTTGACCACAGGTCAGTGTAGTGTTCAGTGTCATAGGAGGTGGTTAGTGTGGTGGTCAGTTTAATAGGAGGTGGTTAGTGCGGTGTAAACCTGAACTCACCCCAAGAGCTTTTCCTGCTTTAAAGTCTGCCTTCTTCCTCTCCATGTCCTGCTGAGCTTTAGCGATCTTCTCCTGCCTCTTCCTCTTCTTCCAGGCCAGAAACGTCTCCAGAGTGATCCGAGTCACATTTGGCCCCAGAGCCGCTCGCTAACACACACACAGAAACACGTTTCTTAAAATTATATTATTTATTTAAATGTTCCTAACACTTTTTGGTTTATAAACTTTTTTTTAAACTTGATTTTAAAATGAATTTTAAGTGAAGTTTTATTTAATTGTATATAATAATCCTCTTTAACTCCTTCTGTGTAAAATCTTTTAGAAACCAGGCTTATCTGAACTCTGTGTTTCAGTTCATGAGACCGTTAGAGTTATCATTTATTTCTGTTTCCTGTGAGAGTCTTCACCTCGTTCTCGATGAGTTCCTCCAGTGAGATCTGCTCCTCCTCGTTCTCCTCCTTCTTCTTGTCTTTCTTCAGGACGAAGCCCACGGGTAGAGCGTGACGATACATACAGCCATCTCCTCCCGCCGGACACACCCAGAACCACCCGTACTTATTATTCTCTATAGCCTCCAGGAAGTACTTACACACCTGCACACACACACACATTATTCTCTACAGTCCTCCAGGAGGTGAGGTAGGAAGTGGATGAGGGAACCTATGGCAGTAGATTGATCTAAAACCTGTTCTACTTTTTATACATAAAACAACAACAACATTCATCTCTAATACTGTGTGTTAAATCAAACACTCAGAAGAGGAGAACCCTATGAGAAGAACCCCACAAGGAGAACCCCATAAAGAGAAGCCCCTGAGAACACCACTGTGGCCCTGAGGAGAAACGTACAATCTGAGTCTTGGCCTTCTTCTTCTCAGCCTCTCCGTGCTTCTTGTTGACAACTTCCTCCAACTTCTTCTCATCCCAGTTCTCCATCGTGTCTGTATTTCACAATGAACAAAATCATCACACTTAACTTCTCTCTCTCTCTCTCTCTCTCTCACACACACAGAATGGACAGTGAGACTTGCCTTTCTCCAACTCCTCCTCTCGAACGTCCACATACACACTGCGCTTCTCACACTTCCTGTCCAGACTCAGGTCATGAGAGAACTTACACTTATCCCCTTTAGTGCACTGGCCTTGTTTAAAGAATGCACACAGAACAGACTTCGGATCCACACCTGAAGAACAGAGAGAGAGGGGGGAGAGGAGAGAGGGAGGGAAGAGGGAGAGAGGAGGGAGAGAGAGAGAGAGAGGGAGGAGAAAGAGAGAGAGAGAGAGAGAGGGAGGAGAAAGAGAGAGAGAGAGAGAGAGAGAGAGAGAGAGAGAGAGGGAGGAGAAAGAGAGAGAGAGAGAGAGAGAGAGAGAGAGAGGGAGGAGAAAGAGAGAGAGAGGGAGGAGAGAGAGAATAAATCAGAGAGATAGACAGAGAAGACAGACAGGTGCATACATACAAACATACCTATGTGGGAGACCCTGATGACCCCCCCACCCCCCCCTCACCTTTGCTGACTTTCTGTGCAGCCACTACAGGTTTAAAGAGTTCATTCAGCTCAGAGATCTCCTTCTTCTTGTCCGCTTTCTTGGTCTTGTCAGCTTCAGCAGCAGCAACCTGTAAAATACAGGTCACACAAATCACACAACTGTAACACACACACACACACACTCTCACACACACACACTCTCACACACACACACTCTCACACACACACACTCTCACACACACACACTCTCACACACACACACTCTCACACACACACACTCTCACACACACACACTCTCACACACACACACTCTCACACACACACACTCTCACACACACACACACTCTCACACACACACACTCTCACACACACACACTCTCACACACACACACTCACTCACCTGTCGGGAGTTCTGTTGGCCATATTTGACCTGCTGTGTGACGGCTTTGATGAACTTCTGTTGTTTGGCTCCCTTTTTATTCTTCAGTCCGAAAGTCTTGTCCTAACACACACACACACACACACACACACACACAGAGAGAGAGAACTTGGAATAACTAGCATAATCAAGCAGACTAATATACTAACAAAGTTACCAGTAGGGTTTAACACCACTAGTTAATGAAGATAGTCTGTTTATTAAATTATTCGTTTTTAAACATGTACTTTATCAGTGACGTGATTGCAGCTCGCGCACGTTAGCTAACACACTGCTAGCCACAGAACAGATAAGGAATTGTGTTAGCTAGACTTGCTAACCGTTCGCAAATCTTTTTCTCATTTACATGGGCGGGTAAAATGAAACATTTATATCTAACCTTAATTAGAAACTTATTACAGATATATTTTAATTCATAATCAATCACACATCGCTGGCTGTCATTAGCTAGCTAGCCGGCTACGTTGACGTGTTTGGCGGCTGGCGAGTTAATATTTAATGTTACGTTTCGCACCCGTTTCTGAATAAACCCCGCCTCCTGTGCTGTAATTGGCTAATAATCCAGACTAGCCCTACACGCCGATTTGACAGCACGTTTTGGGCCAATCAGAGCGCAAAAGAAGGAGATTGTCCAGCCAATCCTGAAGCAGAAATCCACACTTTCTCTCGATACAGGTGGGAACAGCCTACCAAGTTAAAGAAAATGAGCTAGCCTAGGGGCCACTAGGCCGAAAGTTCAGCATGGCTGCTCCGTGTGAGACTGACTAATCATTTTAATCGCGTTCTCCTTTACTCACTTCAATAATCTTCTCCTTCTTCTTCTCCTGGGTTTTCTTATTGCCAGTGGGTTGAGCTGGTTTCTTCGGCGGCATGTCTGTCGCGGTGTCTCTGTAATAAACCCGCCCGAATCCAGGTCCTTTGCTCAGCGGCGCTAACGTGAAACAGCCAGGGGTACACCAACACAGAGTGTTCGCGATCAATAACGTAGGCCGCGCGCTGCATTATGGGTAAAAGCAGCACTGTGCAGCTTGTGTTGGTACACGCATGTGTTCAATGGAGCAATGAGAAGTAAAAGTTTCGATACTAAAAAAAGGTGAAAACATTCAACTAAAAACTACAATCAATAAAATAAATCAATTTAATGTTAGAAAATAAATTCAATCATTTAATACAATCATTATCTTACTGAGATATTTTACTGAGGCAGGACAAGACCAGGGTAGAGCTGGGCTAATCATTTAAATTACACATTAATACAATTAAAATCTTAACAACAACAACAATAATAATAATAATAATAATTGTTAAATAAAATAATTGCATTATTATTGAATAAAATTATTATTATTATTATTATTATTATTATTATTATTATTATCATTATTATTATTATTATTATTATTATTATTATTATTATTATCATCATTATTATTATCATTATCATTATTATTATCATTATTATTATTATTATTATCATTATTATCATCATTATTATTATTATTATTATTATCATCATTATCATTGTTATTATTATTATCATTATTATTATTATCATCATCATTATTATTATTATTATTATTATTATCATTATCATTATCATTATTATTATTATTATTATTATTATTATCATTATCATTATTTTTATCATTATTATTATCATCATCATTATCATTATCATTATTATTATTATTATTATTATCATTATTATTATTATCATTATTATTATTATCATTATCATTATCATTATTATCATTATTATTATTATCATTATCATTATTATTATCATTATTATTATCATTATTATTATTATCATCATCATTATCATCATCATTATCATTATTATTATTATTATTATTATCATTATTATTATTATCATTATTATTATTATCATTATCATTATCATTATTATCATTATTATTATTATTATTATTATTATTATTATTATTATTATTATTATTATTATCATTATTATTATCATTATTATCATTATTATTATTATTATTGATTGAGATCTGTCTCACATCTGATCTGTTGTAAAGTTAAGAAAAATAAAAGAATGAATAAATATATAATAATAATATTTAAAAAGTTCTAAACCTGTCTCACTGCTCTGTTCTAAACCTGTCTCACTGCTCTGTTCTAAACCTGTCTCACCACTCTGTTCTAAACCTGTCTCACCGTTCTGTTCTAAACCTGTCTCACTGCTCTGTTCTAAACCTGTCTCACCACTCTGTTCTAAACCTGTCTCACCGTTCTGTTCTAAACCTGTCTCACTGCTCTGTTCTAAACCTGTCTCACTGCTCTGTTCTAAACCTGTCTCACCACTCTGTTCTAAACCTGTCTCACTGCTCTGTTCTAAACCTGTCTCACTGTTCTGTTCTAAACCTGTCTCACTGCTCTGTTCTAAACCTGTCTCACTGTTCTGTTCTAAACCTGTCTCACTGCTCTGTTCTAAACCTGTCTCACCACTCTGTTCTAAACCTGTCTCACCGTTCTGTTCTAAACCTGTCTCACTGCTCTGTTCTAAACCTGTCTCACCACTCTGTTCTAAACCTGTCTCACCGTTCTGTTCTAAACCTGTCTCACTGCTCTGTTCTAAACCTGTCTCACTGCTCTGTTCTAAACCTGTCTCACCACTCTGTTCTAAACCTGTCTCACTGCTCTGTTCTAAACCTGTCTCACTGTTCTGTTCTAAACCTGTCTCACTGCTCTGTTCTAAACCTGTCTCACTGTTCTGTTCTAAACCTGTCTCAATGCTCTGTTCTAAACCTGTCTCACTGTTCTGTTCTAAACCTGTCTCACCACTCTGTTCTAAACCTGTCTCACTGTTCTGTTCTAAACCTGTCTCACTGTTCTGTTCTAAACCTGTCTCACCACTCTGTTCTAAACCTGTCTCACTGTTCTGTTCTAAACCTGTCTCACCACTCTGTTCTAAACCTCGGGGGAGTTCTCTTCACGTTCTCTTCGTCCATCCCACAGTCTCATTCATTCCTGAACTCTCACATAGAAAAGTGTCCAGTGCAAAAGTTAGCGCACCCTTATCATAAAATAGGGACAGAATAGAAATAAATGTAATCAGGTATTTTAAGATATTAATAATGTCAAATTCAGGCACAGATAGAATTAAAGTTCAGTTTATATTTCAGATTTTTATCTGTTTTTTTTTGCTTTTAAAGGGTTAGGCTTTTTTATGGAAAACTGTGTTACTAAAATAAATGAATCTGTCTGTTCACTGATCATCTCTGCTCTTAAAGCAGTTTTAATAGAAAAGTACAGCTAAATATTCACCTTATTACTGTACTGAATAAACTGAATACTGAATAATTCATAACTCTCTGAATGAGTCTGATGAGGAAAAGTGGGCGGAGTCAGCATGTAAACAGCATAAGCCAATGAGTTTAAATAATGAGGATGATGATGGTCCAGCAGGGGGCAGTGTGACATCAGGGTTAACTACAGCTCACACACTCTGGATCAGGAATACACAACACTAATCACCACACACACACACACACACACACACACACACACACACACACACAGAGAGACCTGTACAGACAGACAGGAATGTTATGAATGAATATTAACCAAAACACACACCATTTTCTACTCTGTAAATAATCCGATATATGACTATTATTTATCATAAAAATCAGGATGTATGGGGAGGGGCTTAACCCACCCTTAGGTAAGTGTGTGTGTGTGTGTGTGTGTTAGAAAGGTAGTTAGACAGAATACCAATTGGTGAATTGCACAGACACTTAGACACACACACACACACACACACATTGAAAATAATGGGCTTTTATTTATTTAGTTATTTTGTTGTATCCTTAATATCATATATGTCACATTACTGATGTGTGTGTGTGTGTGTGTGTGTAACTGTCTAATTAAATGACACTTTATTTCTAAACACTTTTTATCCATGTTGAACAATTTGTAATTAAACATTATATTATAAAAATAAAATCAATATTAACACAAAAAAGAAATATATAATACAAATATAATAATCAAATATGAGACAAAATGAAATATATAAAAATAAATCTGAATACGTATTTTTATTAAAATGCCAAATCTACAGTGATGTTAAAGGCTGTAAGAAGAGCGCTCCTGAGCAGTAAAGCATCATGTGACATGAGATCTGCTGAGAATGAGCCTGCTGTCAGTTCAGAGGCGTCGCTGCAGTGCTGTAAATCTCTCTCCTAATAAACAAGTAAATACACAAAGTGTGTGTGTGTGTGTGTGTGTGTGTGGGGTTGGGGGTTTATTGCTTTCCTCATTCCGTCTGTCAGTGTGTGATGAAACCCTGATTCATGTGTCACTGCTTTAAATGAAACAGTGAAATGGTTCAGCGCTCTGGTGCTCAGCTCACCGTCTGAAAGATTTCTAATAGAGGACAAACACACACACACACACACACAGTCCACGCCCCGCTGAGCTCCACTTCCTGTGAGTCAGCGCTCTCCGACAGGACAGAAGATGAGATGAGGCGACTCGAGCTGTGGGGCAGAAACTCTGACACGTTCTTCACACCGAGACGCTGCGGCCGTGTCACCCGCCTCGCCTCGTACCTGAGGTTCAGTTACTGAGGAACAGAGAACCTCAGCTTCAGGACAAAGAGGAGGAAAAACTCTCTTTATACATCTGTGTGTGTGTGTGTGTGTGTGTGTTACAGCTCTCTTTAGAACATCACTGAAGCTGAAATCAGAGAAAAAAAACATTTACAAAGAAAATCATTTACATCAGAAAAATCAGTTCAACTGCCAAGAGATAAAATACTGAACTGATGAACAGACAGACAGGTGAAGTGGTAGAAGAGAGACAGACAGGTGAAAAGATACAATGAAATGTTAAGAGACAGTGAGATAAAGAGACAGACAGTTAAAGGGACAGACAGATAAAGGGACAGACAGATAAATGCACAGACAGATAAAGAGACAGACAGATAAAGGGACAGACAGATAAATGCACAGACAGATAAAGGGACAGACAGATAAAGGGACAGACAGATAAATGCACAGACAGATAAAGGGACAGACAGATAAATGCACAGACAGATAAAGGGACAGACAGATAAATGCACAGACAGATAAAGGGACAGACAGATAAAGGGACAGACAGATAAATGCACAGACAGATAAAGGGACAGACAGATAAATGCACAGACAGATAAAGAGACAGACAGATAAAGGGACAGACAGATAAAGGGACAGACAGATAAAGAGACAGACAGATAAAGGGACAGACAGATAAATGCACAGACAGATAAAGGGACAGACAGATAATGAGACAGACAGATAAAGAAACAGACAGATAAAGGGACAGACAGATAATGAGACAGACAGATAAAGAGACAGACAGATAAAGGGACAGAGAGATAAAGAGACAGACAGATAAAGAGACAGACAAATAAAGGGACAGACAGATAATGAGACAGACAGATAAAGAGACAGACAGATAAAGGGACAGACAGATAAAGGGACAGACAGATATACTGAAAGGTAAAGAGACAGACAGATAAAGAGACAGACAGATAAAGGGACAGACAGCTAAAGAGACAGACAGGTAAAGGGACAGACAGATAAAGGGACAGACAGATAAAGGCACAGACAGATAAAGAGACAGACAGATAAAGAGACAGACAGATAAAGGCACAGACAGATAAAGAGACAGACAGATAAAGAGACAGACAGATAAAGGCACAGACAGATAAAGAGACAGACAGATAAAGAGACAGACAGGTAAAGGGACAGACAGATAAAGAGACAGACAGATAAAGGGACAGACAGATATACTGAAAGGTAAAGAGACAGACAGATAAAGAGACAGACAGATAAAGGGACAGACAGATAAAGAGACAGACAGGTAAAGGGACAGACAGATAAAGAGACAGACAGATAAAGGGACAGACAGATAAAGGGACAGACAGATAAAGGGACAGACAGATATACTGAAAGGTAAAGAGACAGACAGATAAAGAGACAGACAGATAAAGGGACAGACAGATAAAGATACAGACAGATAAAGGGACAGACAGATATACTGAAAGGTAAAGAGACAGACAGATAAAGAGACAGACAGATAAAGAGACAGACAGATAAAGGGACAGACAGATAAAGAGACAGACAGATAAAGAGACAGACAGATAAAGGCACAGACAGATAAAGGGACAGACAGATAAAGAGACAGACAGATAAAGAGACAGACAGATAAAGGCACAGACAGATAAAGGGACAGACAGATAAAGAGACAGACAGATAAAGAGACAGACAGATAAAGGCACAGACAGATAAAGAGACAGACAGGTAAAGGGACAGACAGATAAAGAGACAGACAGATAAAGAGACAGACAGATAAAGAGACAGACAGATAAAGGGACAGACAGATAAAGAGACAGACAGATAAAGAGACAGACAGATAAAGGGACAGACAGATAAAGAGACAGACAGATAAAGGGACAGACAGATATACTGAAAGGTAAAGAGACAAACAAGGAAACAAACATAGATAAAGAGTGAAGAGTGACATATAAAGACAGACAGATATAGAAACAAACAGAAAGATAAAAAGACAGACAGACAGACAGACAGACAGATAAATATAAAGACAGAGAGATTAACAGACAGACAGATACAAGTAACACAATAACATTTTCAACAGGGGGCAGTATAAGCTTTAATTCACTCTCTCTCTCTCTCTCTCTCTCTCTCTCTCTCTCTCTCTCTCTCTCTCTCTCTCTCCATCCCTCTGTTGCTCTCTCGCACTTTCCTTCCTCCTTTAATCTCCCAGCAGAACTGAATGTGGCATTTAGGACAGTGCTTGCATTAATTCAGCCTTAAAATGGAAAGCTGAGTGTGATAAAATCAATACAGAGTTAAAAAGAGCTGACACACACACACACACACACACACACACACACTTGTCCTTTGGTTCCTCCACATGCCAGAAAAAGTAACACCTAAATGAAGATGCATGTGTGTGTGTGTGTGTGTGTGAATAAAAAATGTGCTTATTTGTGAAAAATAGTTGGCAGGAAGACCTTGTGTGTCTTTGAGAAGACTGTGTGGATGTAGCAGTGTGTGTAGTGTGTGTAGTGTGTGTAGTGTGTGTAGTGTGTGTGCACCAGGCCAGGACTGACCCTCAGAGACATGGAGCTGATGCAGTATTTGCATTAAACACTCTCGGGTCAGCGACGGTTCCACATGATTTCTGCTGGTGTCCAGAGAATTCATAGCTCCATTTCATAACTGGTGTTCTGCTTCACTGCTCTGAACAACCTGGGGCAGTGTTTAACATCTGGACATCCTCCTGCAACTACGTCCTGAGGAAAACACTCACCTAGGATGGACCACGAGGAAGGTGATGGGAGATGATTTTCACACTCACACCACCATGGGGCAATGCTGACCTTGGAGAGTGCATGCTGATAAGATGAGATAAGATGTTCCTGTACCTGCTGACCTGGGGTTAAGTTGCTGTCAGTGAAACACACATTGTTAAGCCCTTTTCAGGAGTTTCAGCAGAGAGAGTTTCTGACCTTGAGCTGCTCTGGTGATTTATACACCTGACCATCACACAAGTGCCTCAGAAGAGGTGGGAGGAGGTTTAGCCAGGCCACCATGGATACGATACTGGGTTGATGATGATGAAGAAGAACTTTTTTGTTCTTGTTCTTCAGATTGTTATGAAGTTATGGTCAGAGTGCAGGGTCAGCAGTGATACAGCCTCCTGGACCTGAAAGTGCCTTGTTCAGGAACACATCAGTGAACCCACAACTTAATGAGTACCCAGAACCTTAACCAATGAGCCACCACTGCACTATAGGTCTTCAAACTTCGCACCTTAAGATGCTTTTAGATGCTCCATTACACCACACTGCTCCCAATCTGGTGATGGAGCTCTCTCTCTGATGGAGAACCACTCCCACTTTCATGAAAAAGACTCCTCCTCTCCAGCGAAGTCACAGTCCATACCCCTTCTGCTGAGGTGTGAACATGTTGTCCTTGTTGACTGGTCCTAAGGTTCAACTGCAGGCTGATGATCCATCTCTGCCATCATGATCTCCATTATCCTCTAGGTTCTAACAGCCCCAGTGACCTGCTACAATGGCTGCAGTCAACCACGTCAGTGTTCTCAATAAGAGCCAGGATTTGCAACTACAACCTTGTTTGTGCCTTGCTGTAGAGGAGAGGATGGAGAGGAGAGGCTGGAGAGGAGAGGATGGAGAGGAGAGGATGGAGAGGAGAGGATGGAGAGGAGAGGATGGAGAGAAGAGGCTGGAGAGGAGAGGATGGAGAGGAGAGGCTGGAGAGGAGAGGATGGAGAGGAGAGGCTGGAGAGGAGAGGATGGAGAGAAGAGGATGGAGAGGAGAGGATGGAGAGGAGAGGATGGAGAGGAGAGGATGGAGAGGAGAGGCTGGAGAGGAGAGGATGGAGAGGAGAGGCTGGAGAGGAGAGGATGGAGAGGAGAGGCTGGAGAGGAGAGGATGGAGAGGAGAGGCTGGAGAGGAGAGGCTGGAGAGGAGAGGCTGGAGAGGAGAGGATGGAGAGGAGAGGATGGAGAGGAGAGGATGGAGAGGAGAGGCTGGAGAGGAGAGGATGGAGAGGAGAGGCTGGAGAGGAGAGGATGGAGAGGAGAGGATGGAGAGGAGAGGCTGGAGAGGAGAGGATGGAGAGAAGAGGCTGGAGAGGAGAGGATGGAGAGAAGAGGCTGGAGAGGAGAGGATGGAGAGGAGAGGATGGAGAGGAGAGGATAGAGGCTTGGTGTGGTCTCCTGTGCGGACCAGAAGAACCCACACATTTGTTATGTACTTGGATGCATTATGTTGTTATCTTGCAGCTCTGACGAGGTCTGTGGGTGATCTTCATACAGGTCATTTTAATAATCTAAATCCACATAATCACTCGTCTAATCCGACTCTGGTAGAAGAGATTAGACAGAGCTGATGTGAGACTTTCACCACACTGTTATCTTAATACACCTTAAACCAGGAGCTTCCCTCAAACCCAGATCAACAGATCAGCAGGAAACTGTGTCTCTGTGCCGTGTGTTAGATGTGAGAATCTCACAGAGAGGATTATCCGAGCCACACAGGACCCAGGCGTGCAGGAATGAGTCAAACGTCTGTGTCATGCTGGACATCAGGACATCTGGCCTGCAATCACCGTCTGGAGATATCATCTGTCCTGACTCAGTGTGTTTGATGACCATGGCTTTGATGTTGCCTTTTATGTTTCAACAAAATCTAATTACTGCTTTATTGTGTTTTATGCCAGATATACTGCCTTACACCCATTTAAAGTGTAATTGTGTTAGGTGTGTGTGTGTGTGTGTGTGTGTGTGTGTGTTTCTGCCTCTCGGCCCAGTTGATCGGTTCACCTGCTGTGCGCTTGCCCTTGCTGACACAACACTTTAATATTTCAGACACCTACAGCATGCGCCATATGTCACACACACACACACACACACACACCTTATGAGTTATGTATGAATGTTTAATATTGTTCTGATATTCAAAGACTAGGAAAGCAAGGACCAAAAACTGCTGCTGGACTTTTATAAACTTCAAGTCAACTCTCTCTCTCTCTCTCTCTCTCTTGCTCTCTCTCTCTCTCTCTCTCTCACAACAGAGAATGGGAATATAAATCATTATATACACAGAGAGTGGGATTATAAATCATTATAAACACAGAGAGTGGGATTATAAATCATTATATTCACTGAGAGTGGGATTATAAATCATTATAAACACTGAGAGTGGGATTATAAATCATTATAAACACAGAGAGTGGGATTATAAATCATTATAAACACAGAGAGTGGGATTATAAATCATTATAAACACAGAGAGTGGGATTATAAATCATTATAAACACAGAGAGTGGGATTATAAATCATTATATTCACTGAGAGTGGGATTATAAATCATTATAAACACTGAGAGTGGGATTATAAATCATTATAAACACAGAGAGTGGGATTATAAATCATTATAAACACAGAGAGTGGGATTATAAATCATTATAAACACTGAGAGTGGGATTATAAATCATTATAAACACAGAGAGTGGGATTATAAATCATTATAAACACTGAGAGTGGGATTATAAATCATTATAAACACTGAGAGTGGGATTATAAATCATTATAAACACTGAGAGTGGGATTATAAATCATTATAAACACTGAGAGTGGGATTATAAATCATTATAAACACTGAGAGTGGGATTATAAATCATTATACACAGAGAGTGGGATTATAAATCTATGTCTAGAATAAAGCTCTAGTGTAAATGTGAATGTAATTTATATAGAATGTGTGTGTTAGTGTGTAAGTAGAAAGTAAAGTAGAGGGACGTCTGTAATTCTGATGTAATCTCTGTATGAATTCATGAGGCTGTGTGACATTTGACTTCAACAGACAGAAAAAACGCAGCAGCTAAACTCCTTCATCGCTGAGAACCTCTGAGATTTCATGCAGGTTTAAAAAGATCTGCAGTTAAACTGTTCACTGCTCAGTCCAGTGATTAGGTGTGTGTGGTATTATTTCTGTTTAATAGTAAGTAAAGAAACTGCTCTCCATCACCAACCCCGAGCCGGAGACAGAGGGAGAGACACTGGGAGCTGAGAGATGATTTATCATGGAGCTTGTTTGCCAGTGTGATTGGATTGCAGCCAGATAGCGCTCTGAAACTGGTTCAGATGATTTTAATGAGGACTTTGGGGATGAGAAATTAAAGTGCTAATTAACCAAAAGGGCTGATTGTTTGCTAAGCATTTAAAAAACCCCAGATGTCTGTCGGAGGCTGCTGTTTGAACATTTACATGATAATGTAGGGTAATAAAATTCAGGTTCTTTCACACTAGCAAGCACATTTGTCTTGTTTGTCTTTAAGAATGTTTTTTATGGAATATGTGTTATATAGATCTGCTGTAAAAGTCAGAGGTTGTGTTCAGAACCTAGTCAAAGCCCTTAATTTAGGATCTTAATCTTAGCATTTACTCAGAATTTATTTATAAAGGTGATTGAAAAAAAAATCTTTAATGCTGAGAGTCTTTTATTTTCCAAAATAAGCATCTGTTATCATGTGGAAAACTTCTGCATATCCCAAATCAACTGTTAAAACATGCAATAAATGTAGTATGATCAGTGAAGGTGACTTCAGTGTGGGATTATTATCAGAATGAACACACACACACACACAAACAAAGAAGCAAAACAGACACACACACACACACAAACAAAACACACACACACACAAACAAAGAAACAAAACACACACACACACATACACACAAAGAAACAAAACACACACACACACACACACACAAACAAACAAAACACACACACACACACACAAACAAACAAAACACACACACACAAACAAAGAAACAAAACAGACACACACACACACACACAAAGAAACAAAACACACACACACACATACACACAAAGAAACAAAACACACACACACACACACACACACAAACAAACAAAACACACACACACACACAAACAAAGAAACAAAACAGACACACACACATACACACAAAGAAACAAAACACACACACACACACACACACACACACACACACAAACAAACAAAACACACACACACACAAACAAAGAAACAAAACACACACACACACAAACAAAGAAACAAAACACACACACACACACACACACACAAACAAACAAAACACACACACACACAAACAAAGAAACAAAACACACACACACACAAACAAACAAAACACACACACACACACACAAAGAAACAAAACACACACACACACACACAAACAAAGAAACAAAACACACACACACACAAACAAACAAAACACACACACAAACAAAGAAACAAAACACACACACAAACAAACAAAACACACACACACACACACACACAAACAAACAAAACACACACACACACAAACAAACAAAACACACACACACACAAACAAAACACACACACAAACAAAGAAACAAAACACACACACACACACACACAAACAAACAAAACACACACACACACACAAACAAACAAAACACACACACACACAAAC
Source organism: Hemibagrus wyckioides (assembly GCF_019097595.1). Taxonomy (NCBI): domain Eukaryota; kingdom Metazoa; phylum Chordata; class Actinopteri; order Siluriformes; family Bagridae; genus Hemibagrus; species Hemibagrus wyckioides. The sequence goes on along the minus strand of NC_080715.1, from coordinate 1,314,059 downwards.
AAAGAAACAAAACACACACACACACACACAAACAAACAAAACACACACACACACAAACAAACAAAACACACACACACACAAACAAACAAAACACACACACACACACAAACAAAACACACACACACACACACACGCACACTGGAAAGTTGCCTAATCAAAGGCCTCCTTTCTTTCTGGCTTGCAAATTTCTCAGTGAGACTCTGGTTAAAGTCAGTCATCTCAGTGACCAGTCTCTTTTCCATTGACATCATGAACAATGCATTCAATAAGAAGTGCTGGAAAAGCCCCGAGTGGACGCTCCACCCCCATCATGTGACTGCTGCTGAATTTGCAGATTGGGTCGATCTGCTCCAAGCTCCTTCATTCTTTCCTTTTCTTCCTCCGAACGCCTTGTGAAAGGGTATTTTGGGAAAGATAGAACCAAATTTTCTTTCCTCTCGAGATTCCACATTAATCAGTACCTGTCCGTTAACTGACCATTTGCTGAGTGCTAATGAGTCTCATTGAGAATGGTCTAATCACATGAGGCCAAATAATATAAAAACAAAATTGATTTGCTAACAACAAAAGTGGGTGGGTCCAGGGAGCAGAGTGCCAAGGAAAATTTGAAACAAGCCAATCAGCTCAGGCTCTCTATATATACACACATACACACACTCGTTTGTCCGGCGCTTCCTATTGACCGGCCGCCACTGCTTCCGAGCTCCACATTCAGATCAGTAAAATCTGATTTGTCCTCGAGTAGCATTGTGATGGGTTTTCCGGTAGCATCTACACCACTGTGGTCATAATAATCACCAGAAATTCTATTTAATTCAACACCCTGACTTTCATTCAGCAGGACACTGCAGGACACTGCAGGACACTGCAGGACACTGCGCACCATCTGACTGGTAAGTCATTCCTCAGATCACAATTAGAATAGCTACTGTTCAACTCGCCAGACTAATACAAGTTCACACACAGCTCGTCCTATAGAAACTGTGTCTGTTCCCCGATTAGTGAGATTAAAAGATAAATTTATTAATAACTCTCGAAATAATCTTATCACAATTAATCCTGAAAAAGACCAAATAGGTAAAGAAAAACAATTTCTTAAGTTTGGGCTTCTGAACATTAGATCTCTTGCACCGAAAGCACTTATTATTAATGAAATGATCTCAGATTATAGTTTCGACGCACTCTGTCTTACTGAAACCTGGCTTAGACCAAATGAATACATTGGTCTGAATGAGTCTACTCCATCAGGATATTCCTATAAACATGAGCCCCGTCAGACAGGTCGTGGTGGTGGTGTTGGAACCATCTATAATAATTCTCTTACCGTTACTCAGAAAACAGGACCCAGGTTTAACTCATTTGAAGTGCTTGTCCTTAATGTTGCACTCTCAGACAGGCATAAAAAATCCCTCCTATCTCTTGCTCTGGCCACCGTGTACAGACCCCCGGGGCCCTACGGTGATTTTCTTAATGAGTTTTCACATTTACTCTCAGATCTTTTGATCAGTTTTGACAAAGTGTTAATTGTAGGAGACTTTAACATTCATGTAGACGATGCTAACGATGCGTTAGGGCTCGCATTTATAGATTTACTAAATTCCTTTGGGGTTAAACAAAACATTAATAGACCAACTCATCATTTTAATCATACACTAGACTTAGTTATATCACATGGGACTGATGTTACTGATATAACTGTTCTACCTCAAAGCGATGACATCACAGACCATCACCTCTTAGTGTACGCTCTACCTGTAGAACATATTAGACACGTCTCTCCACGTTATAAACTTTGGTAGAACTATAACTCCGACCACTAAAGACAGATTTACAAGCAATCTGCCAGATCTGTCTCAACTTCTTACTAGACCCCGAAATGCAGATGCACTAGATGAAGTAACTAACAGCATAGGCAATATTTTTACCAGCACACTAGACACTGTTGCCCCCATCCGACTAAAAAAGGTCAGAGATAAAACACCGTCACCATGGTACAATAGTCATACTCACGCCCTCAAGAGAGCAACCCGTAACCTCGAGCCAAAGTGGAGAAAAACCAAATTAGAAGTTTGAAGCCATCTGATTGAAATAAACCAGAACAATCCCAGATTTTTATTCAGTACAGTGGCTAGACTAACAAAACATCAGATTCCTGGAGAGAGTATTTCAGCATACTTTAGTAGTGAGGACTTTATGAATTTCTTCACTAAAAAAATTGATAGTATCAGGAACAAAATATTGGATGTTCAACCACTGACGGCATCTGGTGATCCAGACCAGCCTACAGCTCCACACTTAAAGCTACAATGCTTTACCAGCATAGGGCAGGAAGAGCTAGTTAAACTTATCACCACGGCTAAACCAACAACGTGTTTGTTAGATCCAATTCCAAATAGATTGCTGAAAGAAGTGATACATGCAGCTGGAGAGCCTCTTCTTAATATTATTAACTCCTCGTTATTTCTAGGTTATGTCCCAAAATCTCTTAAGTTAGCAGTTATTAAGCCTCTTCTTAAGAAACCGAAACTAGACCCTGATGAAATATCAAATTACAGACCGATTTCAAACCTTCCGTTTATATCAAAAATACTAGAAAAAGTGGTGTCAGCTCAATTATGCTCCTTCCTACAGGAAAACAATATCCTTGAAAAATTTCAGTCAGGTTTCAGGCCCCATCATAGCACAGAAACTGCACTAGTTAAAATCACTAATGACTTGCTTTTAGCTTCGGACCAAGGCTGCATCTCCATTTTAGTCCTGCTTGATCTTAGTGCTGCATTCCACACTATAGATCATAATATCCTCATAGATCGCTTACAAAATCACACAGGTATGCAGGGACAGGCATTAAAATGGATTAGATCCTATCTGCCTGATCCATACCATTTTGTAGATTTAAATATAGAACTGTCCAGTATAGTGCCAGTGAAATACGGGGTCCCACAAGGGTCAGTTTTAGGACCTCTGCTTTTCTCAGTATACATGCTTCCATTGGGTAACATCATTAGAAGGCATGGGATTAGTTTCCATTGTTATGCTGATGATACCCAGTTATATCTCTCATCAAAACCAGATGAAATATCTAATTTGTCTAGACTAACTGAGTGTGTTAAAGATATTAAAGATTGGATGACTGATAATTTCCTATTATTAAATTCTGACAAGACAGAGACATTACTTATTGGCCCAAAAACCAGTACACAGAAGCTCTCGCAATTCAGCTTGCATCTAGAAGGATGTACTGTTACTACTAGCTCAACAGTGAAAGACCTGGGTGTAATATTAGACAGCAACTTATCCTTTGAAAATCATATTTCCAATATCACAAAAACAGCCTTCTTCCATTTTAGAAATATTGCCAAGCTTAGGAACATTTTATCTGTATCTGATGCAGAAAAGCTAGTTCATGTATTCCTGACCTCCAGACTGGACTACTGTAATGCATTACTAGGTGTTTGTCCTGCATCTTCAATAAACAAGCTACAGTGAGTCCAGAATGCAGCTGCCAGAGTTCTTACCAGATCAAGAAAATATGATCATATAACCCCAATATTATCATCCCTGCACTGGCTACCTGTGAAGTTTAGAATTGACTATAAATTAGCTCTACTCACGTACAAGACTCTAATTGGTTTAGCTCCCACCTATCTCTCCAGTCTTCTAACACGTTACAATCCACCACGCTCTTTAAGATCACAAAATTCCGGACTTCTAGTAGTTCCCAGAATATTAAAGTCCACAAAAGGGGGTAGAGTGTTTTTGTATTTAGCTCCAAAACTTTGGAATAGTCTTCCTGACAGTGTTCGGGGCTCAGACACAGTCTCCCAGTTTAAATGTAGACTAAAGACTTATCTCTTTATCCTGGCATACATCTAACACATCCCATAACCTTGTGCTCCAGTACATCTGATTAAATGCACATTCAGATAGTACTGCTAATATTATGAACAGCAGCTACGCTAATGCTGTTCCATTGTTTCCCTTCTTCTACCCATCCCGAGGCATACAGAGACTGTGCCGGCTCCAGTGGCATCCGGAGATGGACCAGCTCCAGCCGGGTTCTGCTTGTGAGGATTGGGATATTCAAGCAGCGCTGTGGACAACAACCTCCTTATTGATTTACATAACACTATACACATGCTGTATCTGCATCACACAACTGTCACCCAAATGAGGATGGGTTCCCTTTTGAGTCTGGTTCCTCTCAAGGTTTCTTCCTCTTACCATCTAAGGGAGTTTTTCCTTGCCACAGTCGCCTCAGTCACCTCAGGCTTGCTCACTTGGGATAACATCTAGGACTGTCTGTCTGTCTGTCTGTCTGTCTGTCTGTTTATATGTTTGTTGTTTTCTTATGTCGTTTCTCATGTAAAGCTGCTTTGAGACAATGCTCTTTGTTAAAAGCGCTATACAAATAAAATTGAGTTGAATTGACAGTAACTCAATCCAGCACATCCTTTTATTTCAGCTTTTATTTGTTTTTAATCGAGGTCATGAAACCACAGCGCGTGTGTGGACACAGACGATTTTATTTTAAAGTCTTAAGTCTGAGCTGCGATGTGACATTTAGCTCACGCTGTGTACAAGAAACCCATTATTTCAGTCTCGTTGTACTTCGACCTGAACGCTTCTCTTGATTGCCTCCTGGATTTAATTTTCTGTTTCTCAGAATCAGCATAATTACAGACACTGTACCAACTTTAATCACAAACCTGATTGCAGTCTAAACCTCAGCTCCATGTTTATTCAGCGCTGTTGGTGATAAATAACGGCATGATTACACCTGCTCTCTGACGCACCTCGTCTGTTTGTTTGTCCTTTCTCCTGTGTGCTGAGAGTCAGGAGACATCCACTGTATTTACACCACCTGAGAGAGAATTGTGTGTTAGTGATTATAGGGACAGCAGCACTAATCTCCATACTGCTGTCATGTGCATCATCATAAAGACACAATTACACTAATTCTGAAGATCATAATCCTGCTGTTTTCTCAGGGAGGAATCATAAAAGACTCAAAATTTGTTTCCACTCAGAAAAGCTGCTCGAAGTGTTCACTTTCATTCACCACCAGAGTGTGGAATCCCTTAAAGCAGCCGATCGCGTTAAAGCCACTTCCCATCTTCATTACTCGCTCCTCTGCTCCTCATAATCACTCTCGCTGAATCGAGACAGACGAATCCGAGCTGAGAAACGGATTAGAGAACGTACTCCATCTCCATCACACTCCTTTCTCACTCTGTGTCTTAGAGTCTGTGTAATTTCTGAAAAGTGTGATGTTTATCAATACACACTGTGTGTTATAGATGTGAAAACTGGGGAGAATTCCAAGTGATAAAGATGATGAGATGAACGAGAGAGAGAGAGAGAGAGAGACAGACAGAGAGAGAGAGACAGAGAGAGAGAGAGAGAGACAGAGAGAGAGAGACAGAGAGAGAGACAGAGAGAGAGAGTGAGAGACAGAGAGAGAGAGTGAGAGACAGAGAGAGAGAGAGAGAGAGAGAGAGAGAGATATTGAGCAAACAAACAAAACTTTTACACAATGTCAGAATTTTTTGAATTTCAGTTCTGTGATAAAAAAAAGAAAACGGAGCCTGTTTTGTCGGTGAGGTCATTTCCTCACAGGTTTCTGTAGAACTGTATGCTGAGGACACTCACCTCACCCACATGGTGTGAAAGATTTAGAGATCTTTCTTACAGGAGTTCCTTTACAGGAGTTCATGAGTGTGAGAAAAGCTCACCTTCTCCTCTTTTATCACTCCATCTCTGGATCCTGGATCTTGTCAGCTACTGTTGTTTTGAAATGTTATGCATCTTATTCACACACATTTACATGAGAAGTGTGTGTGCTTCTTTATTTAAATTTTGTTGCTGTCCTGACATGCTGCACTCATGTAGGAGGCAAACAATGCAAATGGATCAAGTTCTCTTTCCATAATGATGTAAATAATGAGGAGAAACCAAAGCACTGCAAAACACACTACAGCTGTGCACACAAGAGACTGAAATGTATTTGTGATTTATTCAATTCAATTTTATTTCTATAACGCTTTTAACATTACACGTTATCTCAAAGGAGCTTTACAGTAATATGAAAATTTTGAATAGAAATGACAAAGTTTAAAATTTATATTTATCCCAAATGAGTGAGGAAAAATACACCACTATGGGAACATCAATACCAACGCCACCACACGCTGGGAGATGTCTGTCCTGGAGGTGGTGAAAGAGCACAAACGAGCCAGAGCAGAGCATTATTAGCCCTGTAAGATCCAGGACCCAGGAGTGGGGTCCAGGTCCAGGTTAAAGAACCTGATAAAGGGGTTCTCCTGAGAGCACCAACCCACCGCAGCACAATTATCCTGAAGCCAGGGTGCTGGACAAGGTAAGACACCTAGTGGAGTGAGCTGTAATCAGCCTAGGAGATGTAGCTACCACTACAAAGAACAAGGTGTTGCTTGGAGACTGGATTGCTTTTGTTGCGGCTACCAAAGCAGATGAAAAGGGAGAGGATTTACACCATGTGCTCGAGCAATGAGCATAAGTGCTAAGAACCCAAACTGGGCAGAGCAGGTGCAGTTTCTCCTGCTCTGCCAACTCATGGGGTGGAGGGCAGAGGGCCTGCAAAAAGGCCCACTGACTCAAATAGGGATTAGAGAAGCCCCTCCAGGACCACTTAGAGGTCCCAAGAGGGGAGACACAGTCTGCAAAAAAATCCTCAGCCTCTTGGTACTGCACAAAAAGTGACATACCAGAGAACAGGCATGTGACTTGCAGCAATGTCTGCCACATATACCTCAATGTGGAGGGTGATAGGCCATCAAAAAGGGGTATCTGCAGGAACTCTAGCACTGTAGTAACAGGGCACTGAACTAGATCCTGATGACACTGATTACACCAGAGGTGAAAGTTCAAAATAGTCTCCACAACCTCAGTAGGGAGAATGGAGTCTGAGAGCAGACCAAGAGGTTATAAATCTCAGGGCGGGGGTGGAGAATTGCCCACTACACCTGAGAGAGGAAGCTTCTCCTGACGGGAATCTCTCAAGGACCACTTCCGCCCACCAATGATTGCCATAAGCATTCCACCACCTATGGGTGGAAATGCCATTCCCTGGGCCTCAGCCCGAAGCCTGTTTCCTGTATGTGCTGGAGTGTAAATCACTCTCAGTGAGAGAAATCTAGTGTCTACCTAGGGCCACATCTCTTGCACCAACCTGACCAGAGGGCAAAAACACAGACTGCCCTAATGATTGATAAAGGGGACCTCCAAAGGTAGCCCCAGAATTTCAGGAGAAAGACAGGAGCACTCCTAAACCCAATGGGGGGTGTCTGTCAAAAAAATCTTGTGACAATGACATGCCCTAAGAGTGTGACCCAAGGTGAAAAACCGGGATCTGCCCACATAACAAGGGTATAAAGCTTGTGACATGTAACTCTTGTGACCCTGAAAAGGGTGTCTGCAAGGGTGAAAACCCCTGCTCCTGAGCCAGAGTTGAAACAGTGTCTTGTGTAGCAGACCCAAAGGAATACCTTAGGCCACTACAGTCATGAGCTGAGCACCCTCTGAGCCTGGGTGGCAGAGAGGCAATGGCCTAGTTAGATGTCCTTTATGGCAGAAAGGATGGAATCCCCCAAATGGGAGACAGACATGCCCGCATCGTGGCTGAATCCCAGAAGGTGGTTCTCAGAGAGGGAGAAAGCACACACTGGGTTGGGGCCTAGGGACCTCATGTGGGCAAGCAGGGCTCCACTGAGCCAAGATGAGCCAGTCATCTTAATAATTGAGTATGTGGATGCCCTGACTTATTATCATTATGCCAGAGCAGCCTCCATGAACTGAGGGAGAGCAATAAGACTAGGCCAAAAGGGAGAACCCGCCACCAGTACACTTCACCCTGAAAGCAAACCAGGGGAGTCTCCTGTGCTCTGGCAAGATGCCCATGTGAAGATAGGCACCCTTCAGGATTATCATTGCAAATCAGTCCTGGGACCTGATCTGCAACACAATGACCTTAAGCATTTCAGCATAGAATTCAGAGCAGACAGGTCTAAAATTGAGCATAGCCCTTGTTCTCTTGGGAACCAAGTAATGCCAGATGTAAAGCTGGAGGCTCGATCTGGGAGGGGAATACTGTCTACGTTCCCTTTCTCAGATGCGAGAGAAGTTACTCCTGGAGGAACAAGGTTCAGTCTGTGCCACCAACAGTGGGCACCACACTCTGAAAGAAGGAGGACGGGAGGCAAACTTGATTCTGTAGTCTTTTCTGACAAAACCCACTGCAACACACATGACAGAAGCTTCCACGCAGCCAGGTGGTCTGAGAGAGCCTCTCGCTGTTCTCACCTTGCCTAGTTCCCAGAAACAGCAAGCTGGCAGTAGCTAACCCAGGAGGTGGTGAAACATAAGGAGCAGGAACATGGGTGGTAATGGTTGAACCCTGAAGCACTCGAGGGTGACGGGGTAGGCAGCAGTGGAAATGGCCTTAAAGGGCCATCCTTGAAAACCCTAGCTGTCTGACATTCGGATTCCTTTCTGGCCCACCTCGCAGAGATGGTCCTCTTTCGCCTGGAGGACCTGCCCCTAAGTGGCCCTGAGTCCTGAACATGGCCCTGAGCCCTGAACACTGCTATTTTGTAGGTTGATTTCATAGGAACTAGGAAACAGCACACTACATTCATCAACAGTTTATTTTTCAGCTCGAACATTTCCTCCTGTGTGAGAAGTTAATATTGTGTGCTTTTTAAACCGTGACGCTCTTAAGTAATGTAGCGTGGGTTTAATGATGGATTTGTTTCTGCTGTTCATCAGTAAGCTCGTGGCTCTAATGTCATATTCGCTGAGGCACGTCGAGGTTTAAACGCCTCCATCCATCAGCATTAGAGGTCTAGATCAGAAGCACCACAGGAGGCCTGTTACGGATCGATATTAAAGCCCATTAAAGCCGTGGAGGCTCAGCGCTCTCGTCTGTAACAGAGATAATTCAGTTTAGAAAAGCCTCTTACTATTTCTGGCCTTTCTCTCTCTCTCCTGAAATGTTCCTGTACTTCATATGGACTGTAATATAACCGAGGTGACATGCTGTGTGTGAACTCTAATAGGTAAGCTCATTATAAAACTGTAATCTGAGGTTAACACACTCGGATGCAAGATCCTATAATTGGGCTCATGTGATAATAAGTAGGAAACAAAAGAAAGAGAGAAAGAGAGAGAGAGAGAGAGAGAGAGAGAGAGAGAGTAAAGGAGTGAAGAAGTAAAGATAAAATAACAGTGTTATTCTGTTCAATCACAAAAATACAGAAATAGAAAAGTTTAAAGTGATTCCCAGAGCGTAATCACAGCAGCTTGTTAATTACACAATTAAGGTGTAATGTACTCTGGTGTGTGTGTGATACAGTTAACTGCAGCTGGAGCAGAACAATCTGTTAATGACAGTGAGAGTGATTAGAAGAAGGAGTGAAGCTCTTATAGAAGAATGTTTACATGAACGGTTCTGTTAATGAATCTGTGTCTGAAAGGATAAAATCACTGATGCTGAGTGTGAACACACACACACACACACATGATGACACACAGTTATATGTCTCATAGAGCCAGATTACTCTCAGAACCTCTGAGACACCATGGAGACGACACTGGACTGTAATTTCTATTAACAAATTTGCTCTCAGGTCTGAAGCACTGAAGAGCTGAAGACTTCAACAAGACAATGAACACTTTATGATCATAAAGTCCACAGTTTTATAATCCCACTCTCGGTGTTTATAATGATTTATAATCCCACTCTCGGTGTTTGTTTATAATGATTTATAATCCCACTCTCGGTGTTTGTTTATAATGATTTATAATCCCACTCTCGGTGTTTATAATGATTTATAACATGATTCTTAATACAATAATAACTTTCACCTGTGATATTTTCTTTTTATAACATTTGAACTAAATGGCATTAAAAACAGAAATCTGTACATTTATCTCATGTCAGAATCGTCCTGTTTTACTCCTGGGAATAGCACCTTAATAATCATCTTCATACAAATACACAAGCACACACTGATGTAACACAAGAAACATTGTAAGATCACAAATTATTCATACTAACATTTTCTCCGGGGCTAAAACAGCCTACAATTACACTTTTCAGAAGAGTTAATAAAAACAAAAATCAAAGCAATGAATGGAGACAAAGAGAGTGAACAGCAGAAGACTTTATTATTAATTGAGAGATTAAACTGCTGCGACTCTCACACTGACACCACCATCAATAATATAATAAATCACAGCAGGCGCTGAGGAAAATGCCGGGCTCTCCCCAGACTGCTGTTCCTGTTGATTCACACCGACTCTGAACATGACCTGTTCAGCATAAACACATTACACACACCTCACCTCCTCCTCAGCGGTCACATTACCACACACACACACACACACAACAGGTGCTTTAACAATTACAGAGAAAAATCACACCTTATTATCATTTAAAATATGCATATCATGATTAATTAGCAATATTATATGATATATGGGCCAGGAGCCTTCACATCACTTGTCATGAAGGTCCTGGAGAGACCAGTGCTGTTCCATATGAGACCACATGCCAGCTTTTTTCTGACCTCCTGCAGTTTACCTCTCAGCCATGGGTAGATGTGGACCATGCAGCCATATATCTACTGAAACTCCCATTTGGACTACAGCACCACATTAAGAAACACTTTCTTTGATTTATCTATGGTGTTAGATCCAACATCTCCTGCTGAAATGGGTCACAGCCCCTGGAAATTCTCTTATGACTCTGTGGTGGTCAGGTGGATTAGGGATGGACAGAAAGAGGAACCTGGTCAAGAACATTGTGGAGTGGTGAAGAAAGACCCATCTTCTCCTCAAGACCAAAGAGCTGTTGGTGGACTATGAGAAAAGAGGACCACAACCAGCCCCTTTACCATCATGGGTTAGGACGTTGAGCTGGTTGACACAGATACCTTGGTGTCCATCTCCATAACAAGCTGGACTGGAAGGTCAACTGTGTATAAGAAAGGGATGAGCAGACTGATCTGCTCAGGAAGCTTAGGTGCAGGCTATTTATTATCACATGCTACTCCTGAGCTCCCAGAGCTCCTGACCAGTTCTACTCTCCGGACCTGCCTGATCCATCCTGATTCCCTACTTCTGGGTTACTACTACTGTTGCTGAGGTTGGCCCCATGTGGACTACCTGGAGATATATGGGACTGCTGTGGATAGAACCACTTGGAGAACATGGCGATGGTTTTGAAGTACTGTAGCAGTTTATGGAACATTTGATGGCTTTCAGAATTTAAGCTGGTACTCGTACTTATAAATTGATCAAAAACCTTTGGTTGCACAACTCCACCTGACGATATACTGCTGTAGAAATTACATGATTTATAATCCCACTCTCTGGAGTCACCCAGATGTAGATGAGATTCCCTTTTCAGTCTGGTTCCTCTCAAGGGTTCTTCTTCCTGTCATCTCAGGGAGTTTTTCCTCACTGCAGTTGCCTCAGGCTTGTTCATTAGGGATAAATATAAAAAAGTTTCCTTTTAAACTTTGTAATTTTTATTCTAAATGTATATATTTCTGTAAAGCTGTTTAGGACAGTGTCAGCAACCCCTCCATGACCTCCCTACTGGGTAAACAATAGAGACAATAGAGACTCTTTAGTAGGAATCTTGTTCTCCTCAGTTCTCCTGAGTAGAAGTGAGCAGTCCAGAGGTCACACTCTGCAGAAGCTCATCACTGTACTGAAACACTAATGTTCACTGTCTGAACTTCACCACCATCCATTTCATATCCATCTCCACTCACATTTCACTTCTCTTTTTCTTTTCTTTTCTCCTATTCACTCCATACAGTACTCTTCACTCTTCCCTCTTCATTCCGTCACTGTTGACTCAGTTGACTCTTTACACTGTTGACAATGTTTACACTTCTCTGTCTCTTTAATTCCACTCCAGTCTGCTGCTCATATCTACACTGTTTACACTCTGAAGCTCTGCCACATGTCTTTTTATAATATCTCTTTAGGGGAAATATTAATGATACTCAGGATATGGAGGACATTTGAGGTTTTTGGTATTTGTTTCAGTAGGTAAAGTATTTTGAGGGATTAGCTTTAGGAGATAGTTAGAGGAGTAGTTTGGTCCTTGGGTAGTTTTGGGGGTAGTATGGATATGGAATACTGTGGTTAATGGTTATTCTGATCTTTGGTCCAATTTCAGGAACACACACACACACACTCAGAAACCCACTTCACATTCTTGTCTTCTCTGAGATTAAAAGCTTTCAGTGTTAAAGTCGCTGAAATAAGGAGACGAGGTCTAATGGATCCGGACGCTGTGTTACGTTCATTACACTTCATTTCTCCACTGTTCTGTGATTAGAAATGACATCTAATACACTAACCATGCCAGATTTGATCACGATGCCGGACACAGCCATGTGAGTTTTATCTGAATCCTTTGACAGATTTCAAAAAGGCTTGATGGAGAGTGATGGATAGAACTCGTCACCTGAAAGATGAAAGAGTGGAAGAGAATATAAAGATTCACACTGCCTGAAGACGGTTCATTAACGTCTCATCCCACACGGAGATACGGAAAATGACATGTGCTGCACTGTAGCTCACACCACACCGCTGAGGAGATCTGTACTCTGATTGGTCAGAAGGTGTTGAGTAATTCTCCATACCAGCAGCTGTAACACTGCTGCAAATCACATCTTTATATTAATTTCAATAATGATTAAATGAAATATAAAACAGAATTTCTACAGTCTGCTCTGAAATACTGGAGTGTTAAAGCCAGCGTTATTTGTTGCTACAAACTGAAGACATTTGGGTTTGAGATCAGACATGAAATCAGACATTCAGCAGTCTTCTCCTGATATTTATATCTAGACGTGTTTAACACCTTAGAACATGGCAACTTCAGTCTGAACCCACCCATTATTCAAGTGATCACAAATATTGGAACAGATCCTGTTGCCCAGGTGAGAGCTGTTAGATTGATCATTCAAAACAGTTATAGCTCTGAACTCTTGGTCCGAGTGCTGGGTTTCACCTGGGAAGATTGTGTTTGTTGTTAAAAAGGTTAAACCAACATGAAGATCGGAGAGCTGTCAATGGGAGAAAAGTGAGCCATTCTGAAGCTGAGAAAAGAGAGAAGATCTATCAGAGCTTTTACTGAAACACTGGGTATACAACAGTCTGACCACATGGAACAGACTGGCCAAGAAAAAACCCCAAAACAGTCAGTGACATCAACACTGTCTGATCATTTACAGAGAAATGTGTCTAATCTAATCAGGAGGAACTTTATCATGATCCAAAACATACTGTTCCTCATCACATGACTTCATCAGGAGGAAAGTGGAAGGTTTCAGGCTAGAAAGGTCAGTCAGTAGACCTGAACCCAACTGAGCAGCATCTCACCTCCTGAAGAGAGAGAGAAGGGTGAAACAGTTTGATGATGTCAGAAGGTGACAGAAGATGTGGGAAAATGTCACTGTTTTGACACTGGAGACTCTTTACATAAATATTAAATAAATGAATAAATCTCCTAATCAATTTCCTTACTCTGTGTTAATGCACCGTATTCCGAGCTGACGTTCAGACACACACACACACCACAGTAAATAAACAAATCCTTCATTTAAATTCCAGCCTGCAGTTCGGTCATCATGTGTGTGTGTGTGTGTGTGTGTTTTCCTCCTGATTGTGACGAGGTGTTTTAAATGTGAATAATTATGCAGGAAGTAGCAGGAAGTCACACACTCTCCCATATGTGGGCGATGTTTTTTGTGGCTAATGAAGTCATGAATATTAATGATGTAAAACGACCTTCAACACCTTTTGTTCACAGGAACTTCTTCGAGGAGGAAAGTAAAAAATTCTTCAGCTTTATTACAGAACCGCTCAGTCGGCCCTCGGCTCGTCACCGCTCGGGTCTGCCGTGGTGTTGATGATATTTTCAATGTCAGACCACAAATCTGTGTGTGTGTGTGTGTGTGTGTGTGTGTGTGTGTGTTTTGCTGTTTTTTTCCTCCTTTTGTCCTGCAGGGAGAAAAATGGCATTTTCAGTCCATGTGGTGATAACACTGGTACACAGCAAAAACAGAGCACACACACACACACACACACACACTGTTTTCTGTCTTATCTGCAGTTCTGAAATGAAAGGGAAGTGATGAGGATGGAGAATCTGTGTTTACTGCACGCCCCCGAATTTAATATTTAATATAAAAACACACTGCAGGAGTCACAAACACACACACACACACACAGATAAAGGCAATAAATTTTCACCATTTTGCCTCGGCTGACAGATTTCCACAGTTAAAAAGCTAAAGAAAGTAAAATGTGATTTTTTACAGGTCTGAAGGTCACAGTGTTATGTGTTATTACATACATTTATAAATGTTTAATTACTGCAGTGTTATAAACACAGCTGAGAGTATTAATAACACATGACACTAACATTCTCTCTGGAGGTTTACTGTCCAGAAATGTCTTTAACCTCATGTTAGCTCCTCTGGACGTCTCCTTATGGTTTAAACGTAATGTCTAATTGTTTCAGCTTCATATCTCTGAGCTGTGGTCAGGAGCAGCTGCTGGTCAGAGCCTTCAGTTTAACAGGTGAGGAGATTCAAACATGAAGACCAGCAGGTGAGAACACAACACACTGAGGAACCAGGAGAGGAACCTGTGTGTGTGTGTTTGTAGGTATGTGTGTGTGTTTGTAGGTATGTGTGTGTGTGTTTGTAGGTATGTATGTGTGTGTGTTTGTAGGTATGTGTGTATGTTTGAAGGTATGTGTGTGTGTTTGTAGGTATGTGTGTGTGTTTGTAGGTATGTGTGTATGTTTGAAGGTATGTGTGTGTGTGTATGTGTTTGTAGGTATGTGTGTGTGTATGTGTTTGTAGGTATGTGTGTGTATGTTTGAAGGTATGTGTGTGTGTGTTTGTAGGTATGTGTGTGTGTTTGAAGGTATGTGTGTGTGTGTATGTGTTTGTAGGTATGTGTGTGTGTATGTGTTTGTAGGTATGTGTGTGTATGTTTGAAGGTATGTGTGTGTGTGTTTGTAGGTATGTGTGTGTGTATGTGTTTGTAGGTATGTGTGTGTGTATGTGTTTGAAGGTATGTGTGTGTGTTTGAAGGTATGTGTGTGTGTGTTTGTAGGTATGTGTGTGTGTATGTGTTTGTAGGTATGTGTGTGTGTATGTGTTTGAAGGTATGTGTGTGTGTTTGAAGGTATGTGTGTGTGTTTGTAGGTATGTGTGTGTATGTGTTTGTAGGTATGTGTGTGTATGTTTGAAGGTATGTGTGTGTGTGTTTGTAGGTATGTGTGTGTGTATGTGTTTGTAGGTATGTGTGTGTGTTTGAAGGTATGTGTGTGTGTGTGTGTGTGTGTATGTGTTTGTAGGTATGTGTGTGTATGTTTGAAGGTATGTGTGTGTTTGTAGGTATGTGTGTGTGTTTGAAGGTATGTGTGTGTGTGTGTGTGTGTGTATGTGTTTGTAGGTATGTGTGTGTGTTTGAAGGTATGTGTGTGTGTGTGTTTGTATGTGTTTGTAGGTATGTGTGTGTGTTTGAAAGTATGTGTGTGTGTGTGTGTGTATGTGTTTGTAGGTATGTGTGTGTGTTTGAAGGTATGTGTGTGTGTGTTTGTATGTGTTTGTAGGTATGTGTGTGTGTGTGTGTTTGTAGGTATGTGTGTGTATGTTTGTAGGTATGTGTGTGTATGTTTGTAGGTATGTGTGTGTTTGTAGGTATGTGTGTGTATGTGTTTGTAGGTATGTGTGTGTGTTTGAAGGTATGTGTGTGTGTATGTGTTTGTAGGTATGTGTGTGTATGTTTGAAGGTATGTGTGTGTGTGTTTGTAGGTATGTGTGTGTGTTTGAGTATGTGTGTGTGTTTGAGTATGTGTGTGTGTGTTTGTAGGTATGTGTGTATGTTTGAAGGTATGTGTGTGTGTTTGAAGGTATGTGTGTGTGTTTGAAGGTATGTGTGTGTGTTTGAAGGTATGTGTGTGTGTGTGTATGTGTTTGTAGGTATGTGTGTGTGTTTGAAGGTATGTGTGTGTGTGTTTGTATGTGTTTGTAGGTATGTGTGTGTGTTTGAAGGTATGTGTGTGTGTGTGTGTGTATGTGTTTGTAGGTATGTGTGTGTGTTTGAAGGTATGTGTGTGTGTATGTGTTTGTAGGTATGTGTGTGTATGTTTGAAGGTATGTGTGTGTGTGTTTGTAGGTATGTGTGTGTGTATGTGTTTGTAGGTATGTGTGTGTATGTTTGAAGGTATGTGTGTGTGTTTGTAGGTATGTGTGTGTGTTTGAAGGTATGTGTGTGTGTGTGTGTGTGTGTATGTGTTTGTAGGTATGTGTGTGTATGTTTGAAGGTATGTGTGTGTATGTTTGAAGGTATGTGTGTGTGTGTGTGTGTATGTGTTTGTAGGTATGTGTGTGTGTTTGAAGGTATGTGTGTGTGTGTGTGTATGTGTTTGTAGGTATGTGTGTGTGTTTGAAGGTATGTGTGTGTGTGTGTGTATGTGTTTGTAGGTATGTGTGTGTGTTTGAAGGTATGTGTGTGTGTGTTTGTATGTGTTTGTAGGTATGTGTGTGTGTTTGAAGGTATGTGTGTGTGTGTGTGTGTGTATATGTGTTTGTAGGTATGTGTGTGTATGTTTGTAGGTATGTGTGTGTGTTTGTAGGTATGTGTGTGTATGTGTTTGTAGGTATGTGTGTGTGTTTGAAGGTATGTGTGTGTATGTTTGTAGGTATGTGTGTGTGTTTGAAGGTATGTGTGTGTGTGTGTGTAGGTATGTGTGTGTTTGTAGGTATGTGTGTGTATGTGTTTGTAGGTGTGTGTGTGTTTGAAGGTATGTGTGTGTATGTTTGTAGGTATGTGTGTGTGTTTGAAGGTATATGTGTGTGTGTGTGTATGTTTGTAGGTATGTGTGTGTGTTTGAAGGTATATGTGTGTGTGTGTGTGTGTGTATGTTTGAAGGTATGTGTGTGTTTGTAGGTATGTGTGTGTGTTTGAAGGTATGTGTGTGTGTTTGAAGGTATGTGTGTGTTTGAAGGTATGTGTGTGTTTGTAGGTATGTATGTGTGTGTGTTTGAAGGTATGTGTGTGTTTGTAGGTATGTGTGTGTGTTTGAAGGTATGTGTGTGTGTTTGAAGGTATGTGTGTGTGTGTGTGTTTGTAGGTATGTGTGTGTTTGTAGGTATGTATGTGTGTGTGTTTGAAGGTATGTGTGTGTATGTTTGTAGGTATGTGTGTGTGTGTGTGTGTTTGAAGGTATGTGTGTGTGTGTGTGTGTGTGTGTGTATGGTTGAAGATATGTGTGTGTTTGTAGGTATGTGTGTGTATGTGTTTGTAGGTATGTGTGTGTGTTTGAAGGTATGTGTGTGTATGTTTGTAGGTATGTGTGTGTGTGTGTGTTTGAAGGTATGTGTGTGTGTGTGTGTGTGTGTGTATGGTTGAAGATATGTGTGTGTTTGTAGGTATGTGTGTGTATGTGTTTGTAGGTATGTGTGTGTGTTTGAAGGTATGTGTGTGTGTGTGTATGTGTTTGTAGGTATGTGTGTGTTTGTAGGTATGTGTGTGTATGTGTTTGTAG
Source organism: Hemibagrus wyckioides (assembly GCF_019097595.1). Classification (NCBI taxonomy): domain Eukaryota; kingdom Metazoa; phylum Chordata; class Actinopteri; order Siluriformes; family Bagridae; genus Hemibagrus; species Hemibagrus wyckioides. Next base: position 1,296,430 of record NC_080715.1, on the reverse strand, counting down.
GTATGTGTGTGTTTGAAGGTATGTGTGTGTGTGTGTGTAGGTATGTGTGTGTTTGTAGGTATGTGTGTGTATGTGTTTGTAGGTATGTGTGTGTGTTTGAAGGTATGTGTGTGTATGTTTGTAGGTATGTGTGTGTGTTTGAAGGTATGTGTGTGTGTGTATGTTTGAAGGTATGTGTGTGTTTGTAGGTATGTGTGTGTGTTTGAAGGTATGTGTGTGTGCTTGAAGGTATGTGTGTGTGTGTGTGTTTGTAGGTATGTGTGTGTTTGTAGGTATGTATGTGTGTGTGTTTGAAGGTATGTGTGTGTATGTTTGTAGGTATGTGTGTGTGTGTGTGTTTGAAGGTATGTGTGTGTGTGTGTGTGTGTGTGTATGTTTGAAGGTATGTGTGTGTTTGTAGGTATGTGTGTGTATGTGTTTGTAGGTATGTGTGTGTGTTTGAAGGTATGTGTGTGTGTGTGTGTTTGTAGGTATGTGTGTGTTTGTAGGTATGTGTGTGTATGTGTTTGTAGGTATGTGTGTGTGTTTGAAGGTATGTGTGTGTATGTTTGTAGGTATGTGTGTGTGTGTGTGTGTGTTTGAAGGTATGTGTGTGTATGTTTGTAGGTATGTGTGTGTGTGTGTGTTTGAAGGTATGTGTGTGTGTGTGTGTGTGTATGTTTGAAGGTATGTGTGTGTTTGTAGGTATGTGTGTGTATGTGTTTGTAGGTATGTGTGTGTGTTTGTAGGTATGTGTGTGTATGTGTTTGTAGGTATGTGTGTGTGTGTATGTGTTTGTAGGTATGTGTGTGTATGTTTGAAGGTATGTGTGTGTGTGTTTGTATGTGTTTGTAGGTATGTGTGTGTGTTTGAAGGTATGTGTGTGTGTGTGTGTGTTTGTAGGTATGTGTGTTTGTAGGTATGTGTGTGTGTGTTTGTAGGTATGTGTGTGTGTGTTTGTAGGTATGTGTGTGTGTTTGTAGGTATGTGTGTGTGTTTGAAGGTATGTGTGTTGTAGTGAGCCCTGGAGTGGCCGAGAACACATCTGAGAATTGGTCGATGAGCTCGGTGAGATCTTGCTGTTGGGCTGGCGAGAGCTCCTCTCCCCTCCTGACTAAGGTGCCCTCTTGGGGATCTGTGGCGGCAGAAGCAAACGCAGACACAGCCGGCTGGGCCGGCAACCACCTTTTTAGGATATTGATGTGGTATAGCTGTGTGTCTGCGCGCTTACCTGGCTGTTGGAGGCGGTAGTTTACCGGTCCCACCCGTTCGAGGACTGTGTAGGGCCCCTGCCACTTGGCAAGGAACTTGCAGGTGGTATTGGGGACTAGGAGCATTACTTGGTCCCCGGGCTGAAACTCCCGGGGTTGGGCTGGCCGGTTATAGGCTCGCTGCTGGTCTCTTTGGGCTGCCTCCATATGCTCTCGTACGATAGGACCCACTCGGTCTATTCTCGCCTGCATGTCTTGGACATAGTCGGCGCTGGCTTCTGGGGGGCTGTCTGTTGGCACTTGGGACAGGCCCGGCAGAAGGCTTGGACTTCTGCCTGCATTCCAGGCCAGGTAAACCGGTCCTTGAGTTTCTCTAGGGTGTTACACGGGCCCAGATGGCCCCCCAGCGGATGTGTGTGGGCCAGATGCAGGAGGAGGGCGGTCCGTGAGTGAGGGACTACTAATAAGTCACATGGCTCCCCACGGCGTTCGGTGTGGTAGTACAGCAATCCCCTCTTGACGAGGAAATACGCCGCGGGAAGCTGGTCCACTGGGTGGGTGTTTACACCCTCTACCTGCAGAACTTGGACCCAGCAGTGCTTCAGCTGGTCATCCTCTTTCTGCTCCCGTCCGAAACCCCCTTCCCTGGTGACCTGCTGAGATAGGGAAGACAGGGGATTAGCTTCTTTCTCAGACTCACCTGGGGAGGAAGGCTCTGGGTCCGGGGCTCCGCGGGCCATGCACGCTGGCTTTGTCCGGGCTCTGGTTGGGGCCCTTCATGGTGGCGAAGAACCCTGGCCAGTCACAGCCGAGTAGCACAGGGACTAGGAGATTTTGGATTACTCCCGCGACGACAGGCCACTCCTCGGCTGGGCCCCGGATGAGGACCTGAGCGGATGAGACGGACCGGACATCCCCGTGGATACAGGAGATGGGTATGATCCCTGCCGGTTTTGCTGTCTTGGGGAGAACGCCGGGTCGGACCAGGGTGATGGTACTCCCTGAGTCCAGCAGGGCAGGCACGGAGTGGCCATTGAGCTTCACGGTGACCCTTGGGGATTCCGGGATGGTGGTCGCATGCAGGACACATCCATCGAGCCACGGTTTGGGAGCCGACCTGGCGGGGTGGGCTCGGTAGGCATGGGCTCATCCACGGGACCTCGAGGGGGCCGCTCTTCTGGCCTCCTTTTCTCTCCATAGGACCCTGTGTCGGGCAGCCGGGTGCCCTGGGGCCGGCGGGGAGGGGGTCGGAAATCCGCCTTCCGTAGGTCCCGGCTGATCTCAAGGGTTGCCAGTGCACACTCCAGCCCATCGAGGAGCTCTCTCGGGGAGGTGGGATTACGCAGCCCCACGGCCTTGCGCTCCTCCGAAGGGAGGGCTCGCAGGAACCGGTCCATGGCCACCCGCTCGGTGACCTCTTTGGCCGACAGCTGGTCTGGTTGTAGCCACCGGCGGCAGCAGTGAAGGAGGTCATCCATCTGGGCCCGGGGGTTGGTGCTGGGGTCGTACCACCATTTATGGAAGTCCCCGGCCGCACTGACTGGAGATCGGCCGCACCGGGTGAGGATTTCGGCCCGAACCAGCTCGTAGTCCTGTGCTTTCTCCATTTCGAGAGCATAATAGGCCAGTTGGGCAGCCCCAGTGAGAAGGGGGGTGAGCACGTTGGCCCAATCACGCCGTGGCCACTCTTCCCGTTCCGCCGTACGCTCGAACGTCTCGAGGAAGGCCTCCACGTCATCCGCTGCTGTAATCTTTGTGAGGAGGTGCCGGGCAGCGTGGCCGGGGTCTGGGAGAGGGAATGCCGCAGCATGGGGCCCTCTTCGGAGCTCCTTTAGCTCTTCAGTGGTGGTTATCAGGCCCCGGGCTAGCTCCCGTGTAGCCTCCTGCTGGTGGATACTTGTCTCTAGCAGGTGCTTTAGAATGTGCTCCAGGCTGACTGCAGGAGCCTGTTCTGCGTCGCCTGCTCGCATTCTCCACCAGTGTAGCACACTGAGTGGGGACAGAGAACAACACACAGAGCCCGGGAGCACGTAAACACCAGCTTTTAATTACTCCGAACTGAAAGTAGGGAAGACAGGAACTCAGGTTAGCAGGAGAGCAGAGGGGGGAAAAAAAAGGGACAAAAAAGAAAAAAGGATAACCAACTAAGGAGATTCTTCCCTGAAAGGGCGCCTAGGCCAGGGAGAGCTAACGACAGCGGCAGCGTCCTGGAGAAGGCTGAAAACGGCTGGGGACGGCAGGTGCAGATCCAGGAGGGGCTGAGCTTCAATGGTTGCACGAAGGCGTTGCGTTAGTCCGAGCTGCCTGCAAAACAAACACACCATCCCTATTAGTCCAGCAGGGGGCTTCCCCCTACCTTCTGGGGCTGGCGAGGCCAGCCTCTCTGTTGTGCTGCTGAGCTGGAGGGTGGATGGTCTAGCGGCACTTCTGATTGGCCCAGAGCGTTTTGGCGCGCTTTCTCCTGCTCCGCCCTGCACTCCAATTTAGTGGCGCTAGCCATGATGCTGATCCGCTTTCGTCTATGCGGGCGCCACTGTCCAGGGTGCTGCATCCCTGCCGCTTGTGTTTTACAGGGAGAGGGAGGGGGCGAGGAGCGACTCTTTTCTGCATGCGTGCGGCGGTGTGCGCAGCGCCGTCACAGTGTGTATGTTTGAAGGTATGTATGTGTTTGTAGGTATGTGTGTGTGTTTGTAGGTATGTATGTGTTTGTAGGTATGTGTGTGTGTTTGTAGGTATGTATGTGTTTGTAGGTATGTGTGTGTGTTTGAAGGTATGTGTGTGTTTGTAGGTATGTATGTGTTTGTAGGTATGTGTGTGTGTTTGAAGGTATGTGTGTGTTTGTAGGTATGTATGTGTTTGTAGGTATGTGTGTGTGTTTGAAGGTATGTGTGTGTTTGTAGGTATGTGTGTGTGTTTGAAGGTATGTGTGTGTTTGTAGGTATGTGTGTGTGTTTGTAGGTATGTGTGTGTGTGTTTGAAGGTATGTGTGTGTGTATGTGTTTGTAGGTATGTGTGTGTGTATGTGTTTGTAGGTATGTGTGTGTATTTTTTAAAGGTATGTGTGTGTGTTTGTAGGTATGTGTGTGTGTTTGAAGGTATGTATGTGTTTGTAGGTATGTGTGTGTTTGTAGGTATGTGTGTGTATGTTTGTAGGTATGTGTGTGTGTGTGTTTGTAGGTATGTGTGTGTATGTTTGTAGGTATGTGTGTGTGTGTGTGTGTTTGAAGGTATGTGTGTGTGTTTGTAGGTATGTGTGTGTGTGTATGTGTTTGTAGGTATGTGTGTGTGTCTTTGTAGGTATGTGTGTGTGTGTATGTGTTTGTAGGTATGTGTGTGTGTGTATGTGTTTGTAGGTATGTGTGTGTATGTTTGTAGGTATGTGTGTGTGTGTGTATGTGTTTGTAGGTATGTGTGTGTATGTTTGTAGGTATGTGTGTGTGTGTATGTGTTTGTAGGTATGTGTGTGTGTATGTTTGTAGGTATGTGTGTGTATGTTTGTAGGTATGTGTGTGTGTTTGAAGGAATGTATGTGTTTGTAGGTATGTGTGTGTATGTTTGAAGGTATGTGTGTGTGTGTGTTTGTAGGTATGTGTGTGTGTATGTGTTTGTAGGTATGTGTGTGTATGTTTGAAGGTATGTGTGTGTGTGTTTGTAGGTATGTGTGTGTGTGTTTGTAGGTATGTGTGTGTGTGTGTTTGTAGGTATGTGTGTGTGTATGTGTTTGTAGGTATGTGTGTGTATGTTTGAAGGTATGTGTGTGTGTGTTTGTAGGTATGTGTGTGTGTTTGAAGGTATGTATGTGTTTGTAGGTATGTGTGTGTGTGTGTTTGTAGGTATGTGTGTGTGTTTGTAGGTATGTGTGTGTATGTGTTTGTAGGTATGTGTGTGTTTGTAGGTATGTGTGTGTGTTTGTAGGTATGTGTGTGTGTGTGTTTATAGGTATGTGTGTGTGTTTGTAGGTATGTGTGTGTATGTGTTTGTAGGTATGTGTGTGTGTGTGTTTATAGGTATGTGTGTGTGTTTGTAGGTATGTGTGTGTATGTGTTTGTAGGTATGTGTGTGTGTTTGTAGGTATGTGTGTGTATGTGTTTGTAGGTATGTGTGTGTGTTTGTAGGTATGTGTGTGTATGTGTTTGTAGGTATGTGTGTGTGTTTGTAGGTATGTGTGTGTATGTGTTTGTAGGTATGTGTGTGTGTTTGTAGGTATGTGTGTGTGTGTGTGTGTGTGTTTGAAGGTATGTGTGTGTGTTTGTAGGTATGTGTGTGTATGTGTTTGTAGGTATGTGTGTGTGTTTGTAGGTATGTGTGTGTGTTTGTAGGTATGTGTGTGTATGTGTTTGTAGGTATGTGTGTGTATGTTTCTAGGTATGTGTGTGTGATTGAAGGTATGTGTGTGTGTTTGTAGGTATGTGTGTGTGTGTATGTGTTTGTAGGTATGTGTGTGTGTGTATGTGTTTGTAGGTATGTGTGTGTATGTTTGTAGGTATGTGTGTGTGTGTATGTGTTTGTAGGTATGTGTGTGTATGTTTGAAGGTATGTGTGTGTTTGTAGGTATGTGTGTGTGTGTATGTGTTTGTAGGTATGTGTGTGTGTTTGAAGGTATGTGTGTGTGTGTGTGTGTATGTGTTTGTAGGTATGTGTGTGTATGTTTGAAGGTATGTGTGTGTGTTTGTAGGTATGTGTGTGTGTTTGTAGGTATGTGTGTGTATGTGTTTGTAGGTATGTGTGTGTGTTTGTAGGTATGTGTGTGTGTTTGTAGGTATGTGTGTGTGTTTGTAGGTATGTGTGTGTGTGTGTTTGTAGGTATGTGTGTGTGTTTGTAGGTATGTGTGTGTGTGTGTATGTGTTTGTAGGTATGTGTGTGTGTTTGAAGGTATGTGTGTGTGTTTGTAGGTATGTGTGTGTGTTTGTAGGTATGTGTGTGTATGTGTTTGTAGGTATGTGTGTGTGTGTGTTTGTAGGTATGTGTGTGTGTTTGTAGGTATGTGTGTGTGTGTGTTTGTAGGTATGTGTGTGTGTGTGTTTGTAGGTATGTGTGTGTGTGTGTTTGTAGGTATGTGTGTGTGTTTGTAGGTATGTGTGTGTATGTGTTTGTAGGTATGTGTGTGTATGTGTTTGTAGGTATGTGTGTGTGTTTGTAGGTATGTGTGTGTGTGTTTGTAGGTATGTGTGTGTGTTTGTAGGTATGTGTGTGTATGTGTTTGTAGGTATGTGTGTGTGTGTATGTAGGTATGTGTGTGTGTGTATGTTTGTAGGTATGTGTGTGTATGTTTGTAGGTATGTGTGTGTGTGTATGTGTTTGTAGGTATGTGTGTGTATGTTTGAAGGTATGTGTGTGTTTGTAGGTATGTGTGTGTGTGTACGTGTTTGTAGGTATGTGTGTGTGTGTTTGTAGGTATGTGTGTGTGTGTGTGTGTCTTTGTAGGTATGTGTGTGTATGTGTTTGTAGGTATGTGTGTGTGTGTTTGTAGGTATGTGTGTGTGTGTGTTTGTAGGTATGTGTGTGTGTGTGTTTGTAGGTATCTGTGTGTGTGTGTTTGTAGGTATGTGTGTGTATGTGTTTGTAGGTATGTGTGTGTGTGTGTTTGTAGGTATGTGTGTGTGTGTTTGTAGGTATGTGTGTGTGTGTGTGTTTGTAGGTATGTGTGTGTGTGTGTTTGTAGGTATGTGTGTGTGTGTGTTTGTAGGTATGTGTGTGTGTGTGTTTGTAGGTATGTGTGTGTATGTGTTTGTAGGTATGTGTGTGTGTTTGTAGGTATGTGTGTGTGTGTTTGTAGGTATGTGTGTGTGTGTGTGTTTGTAGGTATGTGTGTGTGTTTGTAGGTATGTGTGTGTGTGTGTTTGTAGGTATGTGTGTGTGTTTGTAGGTATGTGTGTGTATGTGTTTGTAGGTATGTGTGTGTATGTTTGTAGGTATGTGTGTGTGTTTGTAGGTATGTGTGTGTATGTGTTTGTAGGTATGTGTGTGTGTTTGTAGGTATGTGTGTGTGTGTTTGTAGGTATGTGTGTGTGTATGTAGGTATGTGTGTGTGTGTGTGTTTGTAGGTATGTGTGTGTATGTTTGTAGGTATGTGTGTGTATGTTTGTAGGTATGTGTGTGTGTGTATGTGTTTGTAGGTATGTGTGTGTATGTTTGAAGGTATGTGTGTGTTTGTAGGTATGTGTGTGTGTGTTTGTAGGTATGTGTGTGTTTGAAGGTATGTGTGTGTGTTTGTAGGTATGTGTGTGTGTGTGTGTTTGTAGGTATGTGTGTGTATGTGTTTGTAGGTATGTGTGTGTGTGTTTGTAGGTATGTGTGTGTGTGTGTTTGTAGGTATGTGTGTGTGTGTGTTTGTAGGTATGTGTGTGTGTGTGTTTGTAGGTATGTGTGTGTGTGTTTGTAGGTATGTGTGTGTGTGTGTGTTTGTAGGTATGTGTGTGTGTTTGTAGGTATGTGTGTGTATGTGTTTGTAGGTATGTGTGTGTGTTTGTAGGTATGTGTGTGTGTGTGTGTTTGTAGGTATGTGTGTGTGTGTGTTTGTAGGTATGTGTGTGTATGTGTTTGTAGGTATGTGTGTGTATGTGTTTGTAGGTATGTGTGTGTGTGTTTGTAGGTATGTGTGTGTGTTTGTAGGTATGTGTGTGTGTGTGTTTGTAGGTATGTGTGTGTGTTTGTAGGTATGTGTGTGTGTTTGTAGGTATGTGTGTGTATGTGTTTGTAGGTATGTGTGTGTGTTTGTAGGTATGTGTGTGTATGTGTTTGTAGGTATGTGTGTGTGTTTGTAGGTATGTGTGTGTGTGTGTGTGTGTGTTTGTAGGTATGTGTGTGTGTGTATGTGTTTGTAGGTATGTGTGTGTGTGTATGTGTTTGTAGGTATGTGTGTGTATGTTTGTAGGTATGTGTGTGTGTGTATGTGTTTGTAGGTATGTGTGTGTATGTTTGAAGGTATGTGTGTGTTTGTAGGTATGTGTGTGTGTGTATGTGTTTGTAGGTATGTGTGTGTGTTTGAAGGTATGTGTGTGTGTGTGTGTGTGTTTGTAGGTATGTGTGTGTATGTTTGAAGGTATGTGTGTGTGTTTGTAGGTATGTGTGTGTGTGTTTGTAGGTATGTGTGTGTGTGTTTGTAGGTATGTGTGTGTGTTTGTAGGTATGTGTGTGTGTGTGTTTGTAGGTATGTGTGTGTGTGTGTTTGTAGGTATGTGTGTGTGTGTTTGTAGGTATGTGTGTGTGTTTGTAGGTATGTGTGTGTATGTGTTTGTAGGTATGTGTGTGTGTTTGTAGGTATGTGTGTGTATGTGTTTGTAGGTATGTGTGTGTGTTTGTAGGTATGTGTGTGTGTGTGTGTGTGATTGAAGGTATGTGTGTGTGTTTGTAGGTATGTGTGTGTGTGTATGTGTTTGTAGGTATGTGTGTGTGTGTATGTGTTTGTAGGTATGTGTGTGTATGTTTGTAGGTATGTGTGTGTGTGTATGTGTTTGTAGGTATGTGTGTGTGTGTTTGTAGGTATGTGTGTGTTTGTAGGTATGTGTGTGTGTGTATGTGTTTGTAGGTATGTGTGTGTATGTTTGAAGGTATGTGTGTGTTTGTAGGTATGTGTGTGTGTGTATGTGTTTGTAGGTATGTGTGTGTGTTTGAAGGTATGTGTGTGTGTTTGTAGGTATGTGTGTGTGTTTGTAGGTATGTGTGTGTATGTGTTTGTAGGTATGTGTGTGTGTGTGTTTGTAGGTATGTGTGTGTGTTTGTAGGTATGTGTGTGTGTTTATAGGTATGTGTGTGTGTGTGTTTGTGTGTGTTTGTAGGTATGTGTGTGTGTGTGTTTGTAGGTATGTGTGTGTGTGTGTGTTTGTAGGTATGTGTGTGTGTGTTTTTTAGGTATGTGTGTGTCTTTGTAGGTATGTGTGTGTGTTCGTAGGTATGTGTGTGTATGTGTTTGTAGGTATTTGTGTGTGTTTGTAGGTATGTGTGTGTGTTTGTAGGTATGTGTGTGTGTGTTTGTAGGTATGTGTGTGTGTGTGTTTGTAGGTATGTGTGTGTTTGTAGGTATGTGTGTGTATGTGTTTGTAGGTATGTGTGTGTGTTTGTAGGTATGTGTGTGTGTGTGTTTGTAGGTATGTGTGTGTGTTTGTAGGTATGTGTGTGTATGTGTTTGTAGGTATGTGTGTGTGTGTATGTAGGTATGTGTGTGTGTGTGTTTGTAGGTATGTGTGTGTATGTTTGTAGGTATGTGTGTGTATGTTTGTAGGTATGTGTGTGTATGTTTGTAGGTATGTGTGTGTATGTTTGTAGGTATGTGTGTGTTTGTAGGTATGTGTGTGTGTGTACGTGTTTGTAGGTATGTGTGTGTGTGTTTGTAGGTATGTGTGTGTTTGAAGGTATGTGTGTGTGTTTGTAGGTATGTGTGTGTGTGTGTGTTTGTAGGTATGTGTGTGTATGTGTTTGTAGGTATGTGTGTGTTTGTAGGTATGTGTGTGTGTGTGTTTGTAGGTATGTGTGTGTGTGTTTGTAGGTATCTGTGTGTGTGTGTTTGTAGGTATGTGTGTGTATGTGTTTGTAGGTATGTGTGTGTGTGTGTTTGTAGGTATGTGTGTGTGTGTTTGTAGGTATGTGTGTGTGTGTGTGTTTGTAGGTATGTGTGTGTGTGTTTGTAGGTATGTGTTTGTAGGTATGTGTGTGTATGTGTTTGTAGGTATGTGTGTGTGTGTTTGTAGGTATGTGTGTGTGTTTGTAGGTATGTGTGTGTGTGTGTTTGTGTGTGTTTGTAGGTATGTGTGTGTTTGTAGGTATGTGTGTGTATGTGTTTGTAGGTATGTGTGTGTGTTTGTAGGTATGTGTGTGTGTGTATGTGTTTGTAGGTATGTGTGTGTGTGTATGTGTTTGTAGGTATGTGTGTGTGTTTGTAGGTATGTGTGTGTGTGTATGTGTTTGTAGGTATGTGTGTGTATGTTTGAAGGTATGTGTGTGTTTGTAGGTATGTGTGTGTGTGTATGTGTTTGTAGGTATGTGTGTGTGTGTTTGTAGGTATGTGTGTGTGTTTGAAGGTGTGTGTGTGTGTGTGTATGTCTTTGTAGGTATGTGTGTGTATGTTTGAAGGTATGTGTGTGTGTTTGTAGGTATGTGTGTGTGTGTGTTTGTAGGTATGTGTGTGTATGTGTTTGTAGGTATGTGTGTGTATGTGTTTGTAGGTATGTGTGTGTGTTTGTAGGTATGTGTGTGTGTGTTTGTAGGTATGTGTGTGTGTTTGTAGGTATGTGTGTGTGTGTTTGTAGGTATGTGTGTGTGTTTGTATGTGTATGTGTTTGTAGGTATGTGTGTGTGTTTGTAGGTATGTGTGTGTGTGTTTGTAGGTATGTGTGTGTGTTTGTAGGTATGTGTGTGTGTGTGTGTGTTTGTAGGTATGTGTGTGTGTGTTTGTAGGTATGTGTGTGTGTTTGTAGGTATGTGTGTGTGTGTGTTTGAAGGTATGTGTGTGTGTTTGTAGGTATGTGTGTGTGTTTGTAGGTATGTGTGTGTGTGTTTGTAGGTATGTGTGTGTTTGAAGGTATGTGTGTGTGTTTGTAGGTATGTGTGTGTGTATGTGTTTGTAGGTATGTGTGTGTATGTTTGAAGGTATGTGTGTGTGTGTTTGTAGGTATGTGTGTGTGTGTTTGTAGGTATGTGTGTGTGTTTGAAGGTATGTATGTGTTTGTAGGTATGTGTGTGTGTGTGTTTGTAGGTATGTGTGTGTGTTTGTAGGTATGTGTGTGTGTTTGTAGGTATGTGTGTGTGTGTTTGTAGGTATGTGTGTGTGTTTGTAGGTATGTGTGTGTGTGTGTTTGTAGGTATGTGTGTGTGTTTGTAGGTATGTGTGTGTGTTTGTAGGTATGTGTGTGTATGTGTTTGTAGGTATGTGTGTGTATGTGTTTGTAGGTATGTGTGTGTGTTTGTAGGTATGTGTGTGTATGTGTTTGTAGGTATGTGTGTGTGTTTGTAGGTATGTGTGTGTGTTTGTAGGTATGTGTGTGTATGTTTGTAGGTATGTGTGTGTGTTTGTAGGTATGTGTGTGTGTTTGTAGGTATGTGTGTGTGTGTGTTTGTAGGTATGTGTGTATGTGTTTGTAGGTATGTGTGTGTGTTTGTAGGTATGTGTGTGTGTGTGTTTGTAGGTATGTGTGTATGTGTTTGTAGGTATGTGTGTGTGTTTGTAGGTATGTGTGTGTGTTTGTAGGTATGTGTGTGTATTTTAGGTATGTGTGTGTGTTTGTAGGTATGTGTGTGTGTTTGTAGGTATGTGTGTGTGTTTGTAGGTATGTGTGTGTATTTTAGGTATGTGTGTGTGTTTGTAGGTATGTGTGTGTATGTGTTTGTAGGTATGTGTGTGTCTTTGTAGGTATGTTTGTGTTTTTTAAGTATGTGTGTGTGTGTGTTTGTAGGTATGTGTGTATGTGTTTGTAGGTATGTGTGTGTGTTTGTAGGTATGTGTGTGTGTGTGTTTGTAGGTATGTGTGTATGTGTTTGTAGGTATGTGTGTGTGTTTGTAGGTATGTGTGTGTATGTTTGTAGGTATGTGTGTGTGTTTGTAGGTATGTGTGTGTGTGTGTTTGTAGGTATGTGTGTGTGTGTGTTTGTAGGTATGTGTGTGTGTTTGTAGGTATGTGTGTGTATGTGTTTGTAGGTATGTGTGTGTGTTTGTAGGTATGTGTGTGTATGTGTTTGTAGGTATGTGTGTGTGTTTGTAGGTATGTGTGTGTGTGTGTGTGTTTGAAGGTATGTGTGTGTGTTTGTAGGTATGTGTGTGTGTGTATGTGTTTGTAGGTATGTGTGTGTGTGTATGTGTTTGTAGGTATGTGTGTGTATGTTTGAAGGTATGTGTGTGTTTGTAGGTATGTGTGTGTGTGTATGTGTTTGTAGGTATGTGTGTGTTTGTAGGTATGTTTGTGTGTTTGAAGGTATGTGTGTGTGTGTGTGTGTGTGTATGTGTTTGTAGGTATGTGTGTGTATGTTTGAAGGTATGTGTGTGTGTTTGTAGGTATGTGTGTGTGTTTGTAGGTATGTGTGTGTATGTGTTTGTAGGTATGTGTGTGTGTTTGTAGGTATGTGTGTGTGTTTGTAGGTATGTGTGTGTGTGTGTTTGTAGGTATGTGTGTGTGTTTGTAGGTATGTGTGTGTGTGTGTTTGTAGGTATGTGTGTGTATGTGTTTGTAGGTATGTGTGTGTGTTTGTAGGTATGTGTGTGTGTTTGTAGTATGTATGTGTGTGTGTGTTTGTAGGTATGTGTGTGTGTTTGTAGGTATGTGTGTGTGTGTGTGTGTTTGAAGGTATGTGTGTGTGTTTTTAGGTATGTGTGTGTGTGTATGTGTTTGTAGGTATGTGTGTGTATGTGTTTGTAGGTATGTGTGTGTGTTTGAAGGTATGTGTGTGTGTGTGTATGTGTTTGTAGGTATGTGTGTGTATGTTTGTAGGTATGTGTGTGTTTGTAGGTATGTGTGTGTATGTGTTTGTAGGTATGTGTGTGTGTTTGAAGGTATGTGTGTGTGTATGTGTTTGTAGGTATGTGTGTGTATGTTTGAAGGTATGTGTGTGTGTTTGTAGGTATGTGTGTGTGTTTGTAGGTATGTGTGTGTATGAGTTTGTAGGTATGTGTGTGTGTTTGTAGGTATGTGTGTGTGTTTGTAGGTATGTGTGTGTGTGTGTTTGTAGGTATGTGTGTGTGTTTGTAGGTATGTGTGTGTGTGTGTTTGTAGGTATGTGTGTGTATGTGTTTGTAGGTATGTGTGTGTGTTTGTAGGTATGTGTGTGTGTTTGTAGGTATGTGTGTGTATGTGTTTGTAGGTATGTGTGTGTGTTTGTAGGTATGTGTGTGTGTGTTTGTAGGTATGTGTGTGTGTGTGTGTTTGTAGGTATGTGTGTGTGTGTTTGTAGGTATGTGTGTGTATGTGTTTGTAGGTATGTGTGTGTATGTGTTTGTAGGTATGTGTGTGTGTTTGTAGGTATGTGTGTGTGTTTGTAGGTATGTGTGTGTATGTGTTTGTAGGTATGTGTGTGTGTGTATGTGTTTGTAGGTATGTGTGTGTATGTTTGTTTGTAGGTATGTGTGTGTATGTTTGTAGGTATGTGTGTGTGTGTATGTGGTTGTAGGTATGTGTGTGTATGTTTGAAGGTATGTGTGTGTTTGTAGGTATGTGTGTGTGTGTTTGTAGGTATGTGTGTGTTTGAAGGTATGTGTGTGTGTTTGTAGGTATGTGTGTGTGTGTGTGTGTTTGTAGGTATGTGTGTGTATGTGTTTGTAGGTATGTGTGTGTGTGTTTGTAGGTATGTGTGTGTATGTGTTTGTAGGTATGTGTGTGTGTTTGTAGGTATGTGTGTGTATGTGTTTGTAGGTATGTGTGTGTGTTTGTAGGTATGTGTGTGTATGTTTGTAGGTATATGTGTGTGTTTGTAGGTATGTGTGTGTGTTTGTAGGTATGTGTGTGTGTGTGTTTGTAGGTATGTGTGTGTGTGTGTTTGTAGGTATGTGTGTGTGTTTGTAGGTATGTGTGTGTGTGTTTGTAGGTATGTGTGTGTATGTGTTTGTAGGTATGTGTGTGTGTTTGTAGGTATGTGTGTGTTTGTGTGTTTGTAGGTATGTGTGTGTGTTTGTAGGTATGTGTGTGTGTGTTTGTAGGTATGTGTGTGTATGTGTTTGTAGGTATGTGTGTGTGTTTGTAGGTATGTGTGTGTGTTTGTAGGTATGTGTGTGTGTGTGTTTGTAGGTATGTGTGTGTTTGTAGGTATGTGTGTGTATGTGTTTGTAGGTATGTGTGTGTGTTTGTAGGTATGTGTGTGTATGTGTTTGTAGGTATGTGTGTGTATGTTTGTAGGTATGTGTGTGTGTTTGTAGGTATGTGTGTGTGTTTGTAGGTATGTGTGTGTGTGTGTTTGTAGGTATGTGTGTGTGTGTGTTTGTAGGTATGTGTGTGTGTTTGTAGGTATGTGTGTGTGTGTTTGTAGGTATGTGTGTGTATGTGTTTGTAGGTATGTGTGTGTGTTTGTAGGTATGTGTGTGTATGTGTTTGTAGGTATGTGTGTGTGTTTGTAGGTATGTGTGTGTGTGTTTGTAGGTATGTGTGTGTGTGTGTGTTTGTAGGTATGTGTGTGTGTTTGTAGGTATGTGTGTGTGTGTATGTGTTTGTAGGTATGTGTGTGTGTGTATGTGTTTGTAGGTATGTGTGTGTGTTTGTAGGTATGTGTGTGTGTATGTGTTTGTAGGTATGTGTGTGTATGTTTGAAGGTATGTGTGTGTTTGTAGGTATGTGTGTGTGTGTATGTGTTTGTAGGTATGTGTGTGTGTGTTTGTAGGTATGTGTGTGTGTTTGAAGGTGTGTGTGTGTGTGTGTATGTGTTTGTAGGTATGTGTGTGTATGTTTGAAGGTATGTGTGTGTGTTTGTAGGTATGTGTGTGTGTGTGTTTGTAGGTATGTGTGTGTATGTGTTTGTAGGTATGTGTGTGTATGTGTTTGTAGGTATGTGTGTGTGTTTGTAGGTATGTGTGTGTATGTGTTTGTAGGTATGTGTGTGTGTTTGTAGGTATGTGTGTGTGTGTGTTTGTAGGTATGTGTGTGTATGTGTTTGTAGGTATGTGTGTGTGTAGGTATGTGTGTGTGTTTGTAGGTATGTGTGTGTATGTGTTTGTAGGTATGTGTGTGTGTGTATGTAGGTATGTGTGTGTGTGTGTTTGTAGGTATGTGTGTGTATGTTTGTAGGTATGTGTGTGTATGTTTGTAGGTATGTGTGTGTTTGTAGGTATGTGTGTGTGTGTACGTGTTTGTAGGTATGTGTGTGTGTGTTTGTAGGTATGTGTGTGTATGTGTTTGTAGGTATGTGTGTGTGTTTGTAGGTATGTGTGTGTATGTGTTTGTAGGTATGTGTGTGTGTTTGTAGGTATGTGTGTGTGTGTTTGTAGGTATGTGTGTGTATGTGTTTGTAGGTATGTGTGTGTGTTTGTAGGTATGTGTGTGTGTGTATGTGTTTGTAGGTATGTGTGTGTGTGTGTTTGTAGGTATGTGTGTGTGTTTGTAGGTATGTGTGTGTGTATGTGTTTGTAGGTCTGTGTGTGTATGTTTGAAGGTATGTGTGTGTTTGTAGGTATGTGTGTGTGTGTATGTGTTTGTAGGTATGTGTGTGTGTGTTTGTAGGTATGTGTGTGTGTTTGAAGGTGTGTGTGTGTGTGTATGTGTTTGTAGGTATGTGTGTGTATGTTTGAAGGTATGTGTGTGTGTTTGTAGGTATGTGTGTGTGTGTGTTTGTAGGTATGTGTGTGTATGTGTTTGTAGGTATGTGTGTGTATGTGTTTGTAGGTATGTGTGTGTGTTTGTAGGTATGTGTGTGTGTATGTGTTTGTAGGTATGTGTGTGTGTGTTTGTAGGTATGTGTGTGTATGTGTTTGTAGGTATGTGTGTGTGTGTGTTTGTAGGTATGTGTGTGTGTGTTTGTAGGTATGTGTGTGTGTTTGTAGGTATGTGTGTGTATGTGTTTGTAGGTATGTGTGTGTGTGTATGTAGGTATGTGTGTGTGTGTGTTTGTAGGTATGTGTGTGTATGTTTGTAGGTATGTGTGTGTATGTTTGTAGGTATGTGTGTGTATGTGTTTGTAGGTATGTGTGTGTATGTGTTTGTAGGTATGTGTGTGTGTGTGTTTGTAGGTATGTGTGTGTGTGTTTGTAGGTATGTGTGTGTGTGTGTTTGTAGGTATGTGTGTGTGTGTGTTTGTAGGTATGTGTGTGTGTGTGTTTGTAGGTATGTGTGTGTATGTGTTTGTAGGTATGTGTGTGTGTGTGTTTGTAGGTATGTGTGTGTGTGTTTGTAGGTATGTGTGTGTGTGTGTGTGTGTGTGTGTTTGTAGGTATGTGTGTGTGTTTGTAGGTATGTGTGTGTGTGTTTGTAGGTATGTGTGTGTGTGTTTGTAGGTATGTGTGTGTGTTTGTAGGTATGTGTGTGTGTGTGTTTGTGTGTGTTTGTAGGTATGTGTGTGTGTGTGTTTGTGTGTGTTTGTAGGTATGTGTGTGTTTGTAGGTATGTGTGTGTGTGTTTGTAGGTATGTATGTGTGTGTTTGTAGGTATGTGTGTGTATGTGTTTGTAGGTATGTGTGTGTGTGTTTGTAGGTATGTGTGTGTGTTTGTAGGTATGTGTGTGTGTGTGTGTGTGTGTGTATGTGTTTGTAGGTATGTGTGTGTATGTTTGAAGGTATGTGTGTGTGTTTGTAGGTATGTGTGTGTGTGTGTTTGTAGGTATGTGTGTGTGTGTGTGTGTTTGACTCCTCCTGACACCTGTCAGGAGGTCTGGTGGTTACACCTGGTGGAGGGCTTGCTATTCTCTACAATGAGAAGTGGAAAGTCTCTTCAGTTAACTCGGATTCCTTTGAAACTTTTGAGTCCATGGTCTTGCAGATAAATGGACCTTGCTCTGTCATTTTAGCCACTGTTTATCGCCCACCCAAAACCAGTACAACTTTTTCAGCTCAGCTCTCCATGTTTTTAACTTCACAGTGCTCCATATCTTCTAATGTTATTTTACAGGGAGACTTTAATATACACGTGGATAACCATAATAACACTCTCACCAAGGAGTTTATATCATGTTTATATCAGGAGTTTATATCATAACAGCTTTGGAATTCAACAGTTTGTTGATTTTCCCACCCATTGTAAAGGCCACATCCTCGATAATATTTGCTGCTCTGGTTTAACTCCCATTAATCTCAGTGCACTCGACCTTCCCATCTCTGACCATAAGCTAATATCATTCAGTGTTAACTTAATGGTCGAAAAATTAACCACAGGCTGGACTATTTCATTTAGGAACATTAAAAACATGGACTTAACCTTACTTTCTAATAGTATTTATAATTATTTCACAAACTACACCCCAGACAGCTCGGATGATGTGGTTTCCCACTATAACAGTGGACTCTGCCATGTACTTGATACACTCGCACCTATAAAAACTTGGACTGTCTTCTTCACTCACTCTGCGCCCTGGTTCACTTCAGAGCTGAGACTGCTCAAAACCAAAGGACGTCAGCTTGAACGGCTATTCCGCAAAACTGGGTTAACTGTTCACAAGGAGATGTATCTGGACCATATGTCTCTGTATAAGGACACACTCTCAACAACTAAAACTGATTATTACTCTGCATTGATTAGGTCAAACGAGGGCAACACTAAATCATTATTCACTTTGGCTAATAATGTTTTAAAACCTTGCAATATTACCTTAGATCACACATTTTCAGATGATACATGTGACAATTTCATGAACTATTTTAATGTTAAAATTGATCAGATTCACCAACATTTGATTACTCAGAATAGTTTAGGATGTGATATACCATCTGTGATCTCTCCTGACTCTCCTTCTTTCCCTTTCTGCTGCTTTGAGCTTCCTTCTGTCAATGAAATCTGTGATATCATTCGCCATTCCAAATCTTCCACCTGCCACCTAGATCCAATCCCCACCTTCCTGGTCAAAGCTTGTCTACCTGTATTATCTAATTTAATAACAGATATCATGCACTCCTCCCTTACCTCTGGCACTGTTCCGCTACCTTTTAAAGCAGCTGTAATAACTCCTAGGCTTAAAAAACCTGGCAGAGACCCCAAAAACCCTGCCAACTTCCGTCCAATCTCTAACCGGCCATTTCTCTCAAAAATTCTGGAAAAAATTGTTGCTGGTCAACTCCACACTTACCTCTCTAAAAACTCTTTTTGAAGAGTTTCAGTCAGGTTTTCACCCACTGCACAGTACAGAAACAGCTCTAGTAAAAGTCACAAATGACTTATTAATAGCAGCCGACTCCGGTCTTTTATCTATACTCATCCTACTTGATCTCAGTGCAGCTTTCGATACCATCTCACACAAAATTCTCTTAGACAGACTAAACCAAATTGGCATTTCAGACACCCCTCTTGTTTGGTTCACATCCTATCGCTCAGAACGAAGCCAATTTGTCCAGCTAAAAATTTTTAAATATCTTTCTCATCTCCTGTCACCACTGGTGTCCCCCAAGGATCTGTTTTGGGCCCCATCTTCTTCACTATTTACCTTCTTCCACTAGGGCACATCTTTAGGAAATATGGCATCAGTTTTCACTGCTACGTGGACGACACCCAGCTCTATCTGTCCTCCAAACCAAATGATCTCCTTCGCTCCTCCTCACGACAAAACTGTTTAGAAGAAATCAAAGTCTGGCTATCAATCAACTTCCTTCAACTTAATTCAGGAAAAACAGAAATCCTTTTAGTTGGTACAAAGACCAGCCTAACTAAAACCACCAGTCCCTCAATTAAAATAGGCAACTCTATCATAACCCCATCTCACCAGGTTAAGAGTCTGGGAGTCCGAAAAGGAAAGCCTTTTCGGACTTCTGTTAACCGCCTTTTTGTCATTTTGTTTTTATTTAGATTTTGCATGTGTACTGTTTGCATTTTATCTTTGATCTTATTTGATGGAAGGTGACCTTGAGTCTCAAGAAAGGCGCCTCAGATAAAATGTATTATAATTATTATGTGTGTGTATGAGTTTGAAGGTATGTGTGTGTGTTTGTAGGTATGTGTGTGTGTGTTTGAAGGTATGTGTGTGTGTAGGTGTGTGTGTTTGTATGTATGTATGTGTGTGTGTGTGTTTGAAGGTGTGTGTGTGTATTTTAGGTATGTGTGTGTGTGTGTGTGTGTCTGTGTTTGAAGGTATGTGTGTGTGTGTGTGTTTTTTAGGTATGTGTGTGTGTGTTTGTAGGTATGTATGTATTTTAGGTATGTGTGTGTGTGTGTCTGTGTTTGAAGGTATGTGTGTGTGTGTGTGTTTTTTAGGTGTGTGTGTGTGTTTGTAGGTATGTGTGTGTGTTTGTAGGTGTGTGTGTGTGTGTGTGTGTATGTAGGTGTGTGTGTGTGTGAATGTAGGTGTATGTAGGTGTATGTGTGTGTAGGTGTGTGTGTTTAGGTGTGTGTGTGTATGTAGGTGTGTATGTGTGTGTGTGTGTATAGTTGTGTGTGTATGTGTATGTAGGTGTGTGTATGTAGTTGTATGTGTGTGTATGTAGGTGTGTGTGTATGTGTAGGTATGTATGTGTGTGTTTGTAGGTATGTGTCTGTGTGTAGGTATGTGTGTGTTTGTAGGTATGTGTCTGTGTGTAGGTATGTGTGTGTTTGTAGGTATGTGTCTGTGTTTGTAGGTATGTGTGTATTTTAGGTATGTGTGTGTGTGTCTGTGTTTGAAGGTATGTGTGTGTGTGTGTGTGTGTTTTTTAGGTGTGTGTGTGTGTTTGTAGGTATGTGTGTGTGTGTGAATGTAGGTGTATGTAGGTGTATGTGTGTGTAGGTGTGTGTGTGTATGTAGGTGTGTATGTGTGTGTGTGTATAGTTATGTGTGTATGTGTATGTAGGTGTGTGTATGTAGTTGTATGTGTGTGTATGTAGGTGTGTGTGTATGTGTAGGTATGTATGTGTGTGTTTGTAGGTATGTGTGTGTTTGTAGGTATGTGTGTGTGTTCGTAGGTATGTGTGTGTGTGTGTTTGTAGGTATGTGTGTGTGTGTTTGTAGGTATGTGTGTGTTTGTAGGTATGTGTGTGTGTGTTTGTAGGTATGTGTGTGTTTGTAGGTATGTGTGTGTGTGTTTGTAGGTATGTGTGTGTTTGTAGGTATGTGTGTGTGTTTTTTAGGTATGTGTGTGTGTTTGTAGGTATGTGTGTGTGTTTGCAGGTATGTGTGTGTGTTTGAAGGTGTGTGTGTGTTTGAAGGTATGTGTGTGTGTTTGAAGGTATGTGTGTGTGTTTGTAGGTATGTGTGTATGTTTGAAGGTATGTGTGTGTTTGTAGGTATGTGTGTGTGTTTGAAGGTATGTGTGTGTGTTTGTAGGTATGTGTGTGTGTTTGCAGGTATGTGTGTGTGTTTGAAGGTGTGTGTGTGTTTGAAGGTATGTGTGTGTGTTTGAAGGTATGTGTGTGTGTTTGTAGGTATGTGTGTATGTGTGAAGGTATGTGTGTGTTTGTAGGTATGTGTGTGTGTTTGAAGGTATGTGTGTGTGTTTGTAGGTATGTGTGTGTGTTTGCAGGTATGTGTGTGTGTGTGTTTGTAGGTATGTGTGTGTGTGTTTGTAGGTATGTGTGTGTGTTTGTAGGTATGTGTGTGTGTGTTTGTAGGTATGTGTGTGTGTGTAGGTATGTGTGTGTTTGTAGGTATGTGTGTGTGTTTTTTAGGTATGTGTGTGTGTTTGTAGGTATGTGTGTGTGTTTGCAGGTATGTGTGTGTGTTTGAAGGTGTGTGTGTGTTTGAAGGTATGTGTGTGTGTTTGTAGGTATGTGTGTATGTTTGAAGGTATGTGTGTGTGTTTGTAGGTATGTGTGTGTGTTTGCAGGTATGTGTGTGTGTTTGAAGGTGTGTGTGTGTTTGTAGGTATGGGTGTGTGTTTGAAGGTATGTGTGTGTGTGTGTGTGCTTTTTAGGTGTGTGTGTGTGTTTGTAGGTATGTGTGTGTGTTTGTAGGTGTGTGTGTGTGTGTGTGTGTGTGTGTATGTAGGTGTGTGTGTGTGTGAATGTAGGTGTATGTAGGTGTATGTGTGTGTAGGTGTGTGTGTTTAGGTGTGTGTGTGTATGTAGGTGTGTATGTGTGTGTGTGTGTATAGTTGTGTGTGTATGCGTATGTAGGTATGTGTGAATGTAGTGTGTATTGTGTGTGTATAAGTAGGTGTGTGTGTATGTGTAGGTATAGTATGTGTGTGTTTGTAGGTATGTGTGTGTTTGTAGGTATGTGTGTGTGTTCGTAGGTATGTGTGTGTGTGTTTGTAGGTATGTGTGTGTGTGTTTGTAGGTATGTGTCTGTGTGTAGGTATGTGTGTGTTTGTAGGTATGTGTCTGTGTGTAGGTATGTGTGTGTTTGTAGGTATGTGTGTGTGTTTGTAGGTATGTGTGTATTTTAGGTATGTGTGTGTGTGTATGTAGGTGTGGTATGTGTGTGTGTGTGTATAGTATGTGTGTGTATGTGTATGTGTATGTGTAGGTATGTATGTGTGTGTTTGTAGGTATGTGTCTGTGTGTAGGTATGTGTGTGTTTGTAGGTATGTGTCTGTGTGTAGGTATGTGTGTGTTTGTAGGTATGTGTGTGTGTTTGTAGGTATGTGTGTATTTTAGGTATGTGTGTGTGTGTCTGTGTTTGAAGGTATGTGTGTGTGTGTGTGTTTTTTAGGTGTGTGTGTGTGTTTGTAGGTATGTGTGTGTGTGTGAATGTAGGTGTATGTAGGTGTATGTGTGTGTAGGTGTGTGTGTGTAGGTGTGTGTGTGTATGTAGGTGTGTATGTGTGTGTGTGTATAATTATGTGTGTATGTGTATGTAGGTGTGTGTATGTAGTTGTATGTGTGTGTATGTAGGTGTGTGTGTATGTGTAGGTATGTATGTGTGTGATTGTAGGTATGTGTGTGTTTGTAGGTATGTGTGTGTGTTCGTAGGTATGTGTGTGTGTGTTTGTAGGTATGTGTGTGTGTGTTTGTAGGTATGTGTGTGTGTGTTTGTAGGTATGTGTGTGTGTGTAGGTATGTGTGTGTTTGTAGGGATGTGTGTGTGTTTTTTAGGTATGTGTGTGTGTTTGTAGGTATGTGTGTGTGTTTGCAGGTATGTGTGTGTGTTTGAAGGTGTGTGTGTGTTTGAAGGTATGTGTGTGTGTTTGAAGGTATGTGTGTGTGTTTGTAGGTATGTGTGTATGTTTGAAGGTATGTGTGTGTTTGTAGGTATGTGTGTGTGTTTGAAGGTATGTGTGTGTGTTTGTAGGTATGTGTGTATGTTTGAAGGTATGTGTGTGTGTTTGTAGGTATGTGTGTGTGTTTGCAGGTATGTGTGTGTGTTTGAAGGTGTGTGTGTGTTTGTAGGTATGTGTGTGTGTTTGAAGGTATGTGTGTGTGTTTGAAGGTATGTGTGTGTTTGTAGGTATGTGTGTGTTTGTAGGTGTGTGTGTATGTTTGAAGGTATGTGTGTGTGTGTTTGAAGGTGTGTGTGTGTTTGAAGGTGTGTGTGTTTGAAGGTATGTGTGTGTGTTTGTAGGTATGTGTGTGTGTTTGTAGGTATGTGTGTGTGTTTGTAGGTATGTGTGTGTTTGTAGGTATGTGTGTGTGTGTAGGTATGTGTGTGTTTGTAGGTATGTGTGTGTGTGTTTGAAGGTATGTGTGTGTGTTTGAAGGTATGTGTGTGTGTTTGTAGGTATGTGTGTGTGTTTGTAGGTATGTGTGTGTTTGTAGGTATGTGTGTGTGTTTGTAGGTATGTGTGTGTGTGTGTTTGTAGGTATGTGTGTGTGTGTTTGTAGGTATGTGTGTGTGTGTAGGTATGTGTGTGTGTGTTTGTAGGTATGTGTGTGTGTTTGTAGGTATGTGTGTGTGTTTGAAGGTATTTGTGTGTGTTTGAAAGGTATGTGTGTGTGTTTGTAGGTATGTGTGTGTGTGTTTGCAGGTATGTGTGTGTGTGTTGAAGGTGTGTGTGTGTTTGTAAGGTATGTGTGTATGTTTGAAGAGTATGTGTGTGTTTGTTTAGGTATGTGTGTGTGTTTGAAGGTATGTGTGTGTGTGTTTGTAGAGTATGTGTGTGTGTTTGAAGGTGTGTGTGTGTTTGAAGGTATGTGTGTGTGTTTGAAGGTATGTGTGTGTGCTTGTAGGTATGTGTGTGTGTTTGTAGGTATGTGTGTATGTTTGAAGGTATGTGTGTGTGTGTTTGTAGGTATGTGTGTATGTTTGAAGGTATGTGTGTGTGTGTTTGAAGGTATGTGTGTGTGTTTGTAGGTATGTGTGTGTGTTTGAAGGTATGTGTGTGTGTGTTTGTAGGTATGTGTGTGTGTTTGAAGGTTGTGTGTGTGTTTGTAGGTATGTGTGTGGTGTGTTTGTAGGTATGTGTGTATGTTTGAAGGTATGTGTGTGTGTGTTTGTAGGTATGTGTGTGTGTTTGAAGGTATGTGTGTGTGTTTGTAGGTATGTGTGTGTGTTTGTAGGTATGTGTGTATGTTTGAAGGTATGTGTGTGTGTGTTTGTAGGTATGTGTGTGTGTTTGAAGGTATGTGTGTATGTTTGAAGGTATGTGTGTGTGTGTTTGTAGGTATGTATGTGTGTGTGTTTGTAGGTATGTGTGTGTGTTTGTAGGTATGTGTGTGTGTTTGAAGGTATGTGTGTGTGTTTGAAGGTATGTGTGTATGTTTGAAGGTATGTGTGTGTGTGTTTGTAGGTATGTGTGTGTGTTTGTAGGTATGTGTGTGTGTTTGTAGGTATGTGTGTGTGTTTTTTAGGTATGTATGTGTGTGTGTTTGTAGGTATGTGTGTGTGTGTTTGTAGGTATGTGTGTGTGTTTGTAGGTATGTGTGTATGTTTGAAGGTATGTGTGTGTGTGTTTGTAGGTATGTGTGTGTGTTTGAAGGTATGTGTTTGAAGGTATGTGTGTGTGTGTTTGTAGGTATGTGTGTATGTTTGAAGGTATGTGTGTATGTTTGAAGCTATGTGTGTGTATGTTTGAAGGTATGTGTGTGTGTGTTTGTAGGTATGTGTGTATGTTTGAAGGTATGTGTGTGTGTGTTTGTAGGTATGTGTGTGTGTTTGAAGGTATATGTGTGTGTTTTTTAGGTATGTGTGTGTGTATGTAGGTGTAGGTGTGTGTGTGTGTGTGATTGTAGGTATGTGTGTGTGTTTGTAGGTATGTGTGTGTGTTTGAAGGTATGTGTGTGTGTGTTTGTAGGTATGTGTGTATGTTTGAAGGTATGTGTGTGTGTGTGTATGTAGGTGTAGGTGTGTGTGTTTGTAGGTATGTGTGTGTGTTTGTAGGTATGTGTGTGTGTTTGAAGGTATGTGTGTATGTAGGTGTAGGTGTGTGTGTGTGTGTTTGAAGGTATGTGTGTGTGTTTGAAGGTATGTGTGTATGTTTGAAGGTATGTGTGTGTGTGTGTATGTAGGTGTAGGTGTGTGTGTGTGTGTTTGTAGGTATGTGTGTGTGTTTGTAGGTATGTGTGTGTGTTTGAAGGTATGTGTGTGTGTGTTTGTAGGTATGTGTGTGTGTGTTTGTAGGTATGTGTGTATGTAGGTGTAGGTGTGTGTGTGTGTGTTTGAAGGTATGTGTGTGTGTTTGAAGGTATGTGTGTATGTTTGAAGGTATGTGTGTGTGTGTGTATGTAGGTGTGTGTGTGTGTGTGTGTGTTTGTAGGTATGTGTGTGTGTTTGTAGGTATGTGTGTGTTTGTAGGGATGTGTGTGTGTTTTTTAGGTGTGTGTGTGTGTTTGTAGGTATGTGTGTGTGTTTCTAGGTATGTGTGTGTGTTTGAAGGTGTGTGTGTGTTTGAAAGTATGTGTGTGTGTTTGAAAGTATGTGTGTGTGTTTGAAGGTATGTGTGTGTGTTTGAAGGTATGTGTGTATGTTTGAAGGTATGTGTGTGTGTATGTAGGTGTAGGTGTGTGTGTGTGTGTTTGTAGGTATGTGTGTGTGTTTGTAGGTATGTGTGTGTGTTTGAAGGTATGTATGTGTGTGTGTGTGTGTGTTTTAGGTATGTGTGTGTGTGTTTTTTAGGTATGTGTGTGTCTTTGTAGGTATGTGTGTGTGTTCGTAGGTATGTGTGTGTGTTTGCAGGTATGTCTGTGTGTTTGAAGGTGTGTGTGTGTTTGTAGGTATGTGTGTATGTTTGAAGGTATGTGTGTGTGTGTTTGAAGGTGTGTGTGTGTTTGAAGGTGTGTGTGTGTTTGAAGGTATGTGTGTGTGTGTGTTTGTAGGTATGTGTGTGTGTTTGTAGGTATGTGTGTGTGTTTGTAGGTATGTGTGTGTGTGTTTAGTAGGTATGTGTTTGTAGGTATGTGTGTGTGTTTGTAGAGTATGTGTGTGTTTGTAGGTATGTGTGTGTGTGTTTGAAGTAGTATGTGTGTGTGTTTGAAGAGTATGTGTGTGTGTTTGTAGAGTATGTGTGTGTGTGTTTGTAGAGTATGTGTGTATGTTTGTAGGTATGTGTGTGTGTGTTTGTAGGTATGTGTGTGTGTGTAGGTATGTGTGTGTGTTTGTAGGGATGTGTGTGTGTTTTTTAGGTATGTGTGTGTGTGTTTGTAGAGTATGTGTGTGTGTTTGAAGGTATGTGTGTGTGTTTGAAGGTATGTGTGTATGTTTGAAGGTATTTGTGTGTGTTTGAAGGTATGTGTGTGTGTTTGTAGGTATGTGTGTGTGTTTGCAGGTATGTGTGTGTGTTTGTAGGTATGTGTGTGTTTGTAGGTATGTGTGTATGTTTGAAGGTATGTGTGTGTGTGTTTGTAGGTATGTGTGTGTGTTTGAAGGTATGTGTGTGTGTGTTTGTAGGTATGTGTGTGTGTTTGAAGGTGTGTGTGTGTTTGAAGGTATGTGTGTGTGTTTGAAGGTATGTGTGTGTGTTTGTAGGTATGTGTGTGTGTTTGTAGGTATGTGTGTATGTTTGAAGGTATGTGTGTGTGTGTTTGTAGGTATGTGTGTGTGTTTGAAGGTATGTGTGTGTGTTTGTAGGTATGTGTGTGTGTTTGAAGGTATGTGTGTGTTTGTAGGTATGTGTGTGTGTTTGAAGGTATGTGTGTGTGTGTTTGTAGAGTATGTGTGTGTGTTTGTAGGTATGTGTGTGTGTTTGTAGAGTATGTGTGTGTATTTAGGTATGTGTGTGTTTGTAGAGTATGTGTGTGTGTGTGTAGGTATGTGTGTGTGTGTTTAGGTATGTGTGTGTGTTTGTAGAGTATGTGTGTGTGTTTGTAGGTATGTGTGTGTGTGTTTGTAGAGTATGTGTGTGTGTGTTTGTAGAGTATGTGTGTGTGTGTTTGTAAGTAGGTATGTGTGTGTTTGAAGAGTATGTGTGTTTAGAAGGTATGTGTGTGTTTGTAGAGTATGTGTGTGTGTTTGTAGGTAAGTATGTGTGTGTGTTTGTAGGTATGTGTGTGTGTGTTTGTAGGTATGTGTGTGTGTTTGTAGGTATGTGTGTGTGTGTTTGTAGAGTATGTGTGTGTGTTTGTAGGTATGTGTGTGTGTGTTTGTAGAGTATGTGTGTGTGTGTAGGTATGTGTGTGTTTGTAGGTATGTGTGTGTGTTTGAAGAGTATGTGTGTGTGTTTGAAAGGTATGTGTGTGTGTTTGTAGAGTATGTGTGTGTGTTTGCAGGTATGTGTGTGTGTTTAGAGAAGGTGTGTGTGTGTTTGAAGAGTATGTGTGTGTGTTTGTAGGTATGTGTGTATGTTTGAAGGTATGTGTGTGTGTTTGCAGGTATGTGTGTGTGTTTGAAGGTATGTGTGTGTGTGTTTGTAGAGTATGTGTGTGTGTTTGTAGAGTATGTGTGTGTGTTTTTTAGGTATGTGTGTGTTTGTAGGTATGTGTGTGTGTTTGTAGGTATGTGTGTGTGTGTTTGTAGGTATGTGTGTGTGTTTGAAGGTATGTGTGTGTTTGTAGGTATGTGTGTGTGTTTTTTAGGTATGGTGTGTGTGTTTGTAGGGTATATGTGTGTGTGTTTGCAGGTATGTGTGTGTGTTTGAAGGTGTGTGTGTGTTTGAAGGTATGTGTGTGTGTTTGTAGGTATGTGTGTATGTTTGAAGGTATGTGTGTGTGTTTGCAGGTATGTGTGTGTGTTTGAAGGTGTGTGTGTGTGTTTGAAGGTATGTGTGTGTGTTTGAAGGTGTGTGTGTGTTTGAAGGTATGTGTGTGTGTTTGAAGGTATGTGTGTGTGTTTGTAGGTATGTGTGTGTGTTTGAAGGTGTGTGTGTGTGTGTGTGTGTTTTTTAGGTGTGTGTGTGTGTTTGTAGGTATGTGTGTGTGTTTGTAGGTGTGTGTGTGTGTGTGTGTGTGTGTATGTAGGTGTGTGTGTGTGTGTGTATGTAGGTGTATGTAGGAGTATGTGTGTGTAGGTGTGTGTGTTTAGGTGTGTGTGTGTATGTAGGTGTGTATGTGTGTGTGTGTGTATAGTTGTGTGTGTATGTGTATGTAGGTGTGTGAATGTAGTTGTATGTGTGTGTATATAGGTGTGTGTGTATGTGTAGGTATGTATGTGTGTGTTTGTAGGTATGTGTGTGTTTGTAGGTATGTGTGTGTGTTCGTAGGTATGTGTGTGTGTGTTTGTAGGTATGTGTGTGTGTGTTTGTAGGTATGTGTCTGTGTGTAGGTATGTGTGTGTTTGTAGGTATGTGTCTGTGTGTAGGTATGTGTGTGTTTGTAGGTATGTGTGTGTGTTTGTAGGTATGTGTGTATTTTAGGTATGTGTGTGTGTGTATGTAGGTGTGTGTGTATGTGTAGGTATGTATGTGTGTGTTTGTAGGTATGTGTCTGTGTGTAGGTATGTGTGTGTTTGTAGGTATGTGTCTGTGTGTAGGTATGTGTGTGTTTGTAGGTATGTGTGTGTGTTTGTAGGTATGTGTGTATTTTTGCAGGTATGTGTGTGTGTTTGAAGGTCTGTGTTTGAAGGTATGTGTGTGTGTGTGTGTTTTTTTAGGTGTGTGTGTGTGTTTGTAGGTATGTGTGTGTGTGTGAATGTAGGTGTATGTAGGTGTATGTGTGTGTAGGTGTGTGTGTGTAGGTGTGTGTGTGTATGTAGGTGTGTATGTGTGTGTGTGTATAGTTATGTGTGTATGTGTATGTAGGTGTGTGTATGTAGTTGTATGTGTGTGTATGTAGGTGTGTGTGTATGTGTAGGTATGTATGTGTGTGATTGTAGGTATGTGTGTGTGTTTGTAGAGTATGTGTGTGTGTTCGTAGAGTATGTGTGTGTGTGTTTTTTAGAGTATGTGTGTGTGTGTTTGTAGGTATGTGTGTGTGTGTTTGTAGAGTATGTGTGTGTGTGTAGAGTATGTGTGTGTGTTTGTAGGGATGTGTGTGTGTTTTTTAGGTATCTGTGTGTGTTTGTAGGTATGTGTGTGTGTTTGCAGGTATGTGTGTGTGTTTGAAGGTATGTGTGTGTGTTTGAAGGTATGTGTGTGTGTTTGAAGGTATGTGTGTGTGTTTGTAGGTATGTGTGTATGTTTGAAGGTATGTGTGTGTTTGTAGGTATGTGTGTGTGTTTGAAGGTATGTGTGTGTGTTTGTAGGTATGTGTGTATGTTTGAAGGTATGTGTGTGTGTTTGTAGGTATGTGTGTGTGTTTGCAGGTATGTGTGTGTGTTTGAAGGTGTGTGTGTGTTTGTAGGTATGTGTGTGTGTGTTTGTATGTTTGAAGGTATGTGTGTGTGTTTGTAGGTATGTGTGTGTTTGTAGGTATGTGTGTATGTTTGAAGGTATGTGTGTGTGTGTTTGAAGGTGTGTGTGTGTTTGAAGGTGTGTGTGTGTTTGAAGGTATGTGTGTGTGTTTGTAGGTATGTGTGTGTGTTTGTAGGTATGTGTGTGTGTTTGTAGGTATGTGTGTGTTTGTAGGTATGTGTGTGTGTGTAGGTATGTGTGTGTTTGTAGGTATGTGTGTGTGTGTTTGAAGGTATGTGTGTGTGTTTGAAGGTATGTGTGTGTGTGTTTGTAGAGTATGTGTGTGTGTTTGTTTAGAGTATGTGTGTGTTTGTAGGTATGTGTGTGTGTGTAGGTATGTGTGTGTTTGTAGAGTATGTGTGTGTGTGTTGTTTAGGTATGTGTGTGTGTTTGTAGGTATGTGTGTGTGTTTGCAGGTATGTGTGTGTGTTTGAAGGTGTGTGTGTGTTTGAAGGTATTTGTGTGTGTTTGAAGGTATGTGTGTGTGTTTGTAGGTATGTGTGTGTGTTTGCAGGTATGTGTGTGTGTTTGAAGGTGTGTGTGTGTTTGTAGGTATGTGTGTATGTTTGAAGGTATGTGTGTGTTTGTAGGTATGTGTGTGTGTTTGAAGGTATGTGTGTGTGTGTTTGTAGGTATGTGTGTGTGTTTGAAGGTGTGTGTGTGTTTGAAGGTATGTGTGTGTGTTTGAAGGTATGTGTGTGTGCTTGTAGGTATGTGTGTGTGTTTGTAGGTATGTGTGTATGTTTGAAGGTATGTGTGTGTGTGTTTGTAGAGTATGTGTGTATGTTTGAAGGTATGTGTGTGTGTGTTTGAAGGTATGTGTGTGTGTTTGTAGGTATGTGTGTGTGTTTGAAGGTATGTGTGTGTGTGTTTGTAGGTATGTGTGTGTGTTTGAAGGTATGTGTGTATGTTTGAAGGTATGTGTGTGTGTGTTTGTAGGTATGTGTGTATGTTTGAAGGTATGTGTGTGTGTGTTTGTAGGTATGTGTGTATGTTTGAAGGTATGTGTGTGTGTGTTTGTAGGTATGTGTGTGTGTTTTGTAGAGTAAGTGTGTATGTTTGAAGGTATGTGTGTGTGTGTTTGTAGGTATGTGTGTGTGTTTGAAGGTATGTGTGTATGTTTGAAGGTATGTGTGTGTGTGTTTGTAGGTATGTATGTGTGTGTGTTTGTAGGTATGTGTGTGTGTTTGTAGGTATGTGTGTGTGTTTGTAGGTATGTGTGTGTGTTTGAAGGTATGTGTGTATGTTTGAAGGTATGTGTGTGTGTGTTTGTAGGTATGTGTGTGTGTTTGTAGGTATGTGTGTGTGTTTGAAGGTATGTGTGTATGTTTGAAGGTATGTGTGTGTGTTTGAGTATGTGTGTGTGTGTTTGTAGGTATGTGTGTGTGTTTGTAGGTATGTGTGTGTATGTTTGAAGGTATGTGTGTGTGTGTTTGTAGGTATGTGTGTGTGTTTGAAGGTATGTGTGTATGTTTGAAGGTATGTGTGTGTGTGTTTGTAGGTATGTGTGTGTGTTTGAAGGTATGTGTGTATGTTTGAAGGTATGTGTGTGTGTGTTTGTAGGTATGTGTGTGTGTGTTTGTAGGTATGTGTGTATGTTTGAAGGTATGTGTGTGTGTGTTTGTAGGTATGTGTGTGTGTTTGAAGGTATATGTGTGTGTTTTTTAGGTATGTGTGTGTATGTAGGTGTAGGTGTGTGTGTGTGTTTGTAGGTATGTGTGTGTGTTTGTAGGTATGTGTGTGTGTGAATGATGTGTGTGTGTTTGTAGGTATGTGTGTGTGTTTGCAGGTATGTGTGTGTGTGTGTAGGGTAGGTGTGTGTTTGTAGGTAGGTGTATGTGTTTGTAGGTATGTGTGTGTGTTTGTAGGTATGTGTGTGTGTGTTTGTAGATATGTGTGTGTGTTTGAAGGTATGTGTGTGTGTGTTTGAAGGTATGTGTGTATGTTTGAAGGTATGTGTGTGTGTGTATGTAGATGAAGGTGTGTGTGTGTGTGTTTGTAGGTATGTGTGTGTGTTTGTAGGTATGTGTGTGTGTTTGAAGGTAGGTGTGTGTGTTTGTAGGTATGTGTGTGTGTTTGAAGGTGTGTGTGTGTTTGAAAGTATGTGTGTGTGTTTGAAAGTATGTGTGTGTGTTTGAAGGTGTGTGTGTGTTTGAAGGTATGTGTGTATGTTTGAAGGTGTGTGTGTGTTTGTAGGTATGTGTGTGTGTTTGAAGGTATGTGTGTGTGTGTTTGAAGGTATGTGTGTATGTTTGAAGGTATTTGTGTGTGTTTGAAGGTATGTGTCTGTGTGTTTGTAGGTATGTGTGTGTGTTTGAAGGTGTGTGTGTGTTTGAAGGTATGTGTGTGTGTTTGAAGGTATGTGTGTGTGTTTGCAGGTATGTGTCTGTGTGTAGGTATGTGTGTGTTTGTAGGTATGTGTGTGTGTTTGTAGGTATGTGTGTGTGTTTGCAGGTATGTGTGTGTGTTTGAAGGTGTGTGTGTGTTTGTAGGTATGTGTGTGTGTTTGAAGGTATGTGTGTGTGTTTGAAGGTATGTGTGTGTGTTTGTAGGTATGTGTGTGTGTTCGTAGGTATGTGTGTGTATGTGTTTGTAGGTATTTGTGTGTGTTTGTAGGTATGTGTGTGTGTTTGTAGGTATGTGTGTTTCTTTGTAGGTATGTTTGTGTTTTTTAGGTATGTGTGTGTGTTTGTAGGTATGTGTGTGTGTTTGTAGGTATGTGTGTGTTTTTTAGGTATGTGTGTGTGTTTGTAGGTATGTGTGTGTGTGTGTTTGTAGGTATGTGTGTGTGTTTGTAGGTATGTGTGTGTGTGTTTGTAGGTATGTGTGTGTGTTTGTAGGTATGTGTGTATGTTTGAAGGTATGTGTGTGTGTTTGAAGGTATGTGTGTGTGTGTTTGTAGGTATGTGTGTGTGTTTGAAGGTATGTGTGTGTGTTTGTAGGTATGTGTGTGTGTGTTTGTAGGTATGTGTGTATGTTTGAAGGTATGTGTGTGTGTGTTTGTAGGTATGTGTGTGTGTTTGAAGGTATGTGTGTGTGTTTGTAGGTATGTGTGTGTGTTTGTAGGTATGTGTGTATGTTTGAAGGTATGTGTGTGTGTGTTTGTAGGTATGTGTGTGTGTTTGAAGGTATGTGTGTATGTTTGAAGGTATGTGTGTGTGTGTTTGTAGGTATGTATGTGTGTGTGTTTGTAGGTATGTGTGTGTGTTTGTAGGTATGTGTGTTTCTTTGTAGGTATGTGTATGTGTTTGTAGGTATGTGTGTGTGTTTGTAGGTATGTGTATGTGTTTGTAGGTATGTGTGTGTGTTTGTAGGTATTTGTGTGTGTGTTTGTAGATATGTGTGTGTGTGTTTGTAGATATGTGTGTGTGTGTGTTTGTAGATATGTGTGTTTCTTTGTAGGTATGTTTGTGTTTTTTAGGTATGTGTGTGTGTTTGTAGGTATGTGTGTGTGTTTGTAGGTATGTGTGTGTGTTTGTAGGT
Organism: Hemibagrus wyckioides; assembly: GCF_019097595.1. Lineage (NCBI taxonomy): Eukaryota > Metazoa > Chordata > Actinopteri > Siluriformes > Bagridae > Hemibagrus > Hemibagrus wyckioides. The sequence goes on along the minus strand of NC_080715.1, from coordinate 1,264,602 downwards.
ATGTGTGTGTGTTTGTAGGTATGTGTGTGTGTGTTTGTAGGTATGTGTGTGTGTTTGTAGGTATGTGTGTGTGTTTGTAGGTATGTGTGTGTGTGTTTGTAGGTATGTGTGTATGTTTGAAGGTATGTGTGTGTGTGTGTATGTAGGTGTAGGTGTGTGTGTGTGTGTTTGTAGGTATGTGTGTGTGTTTGTAGGTATGTGTGTGTGTGTTTGTAGGTATGTGTGTATGTTTGAAGGTATGTGTGTGTGTGTGTATGTAGGTGTAGGTGTGTGTGTGTGTGTTTGTAGGTATGTGTGTGTGTTTGTAGGTATGTGTGTGTGTGTGTTTGAAGGTATGTGTGTGTGTGTGTTTGTAGATATGTGTGTTTCTTTGTAGGTATGTGTGTGTGTTTTTAGGTATGTGTGTGTGTGTGTTTGTAGGTATGTGTGTGTGTTTTTAGGTATGTGTGTGTGTGTTTGTAGGTATGTGTGTGTGTTTGTAGGTATGTGTGTGTGTTTGTAGGTATGTGTGTGTTTTTTAGGTATGTGTGTGTGTTTGTAGGTATGTGTGTGTATGTGTTTGTAGGTATGTGTGTGTGTTTGTAGGTATGTGTGTGTGTTTGTAGGTATGTGTGTGTGTTTGTAGGTATGTGTGTGTGTGTTTGTAGGTATGTGTGTGTGTTTGTAGGTATGTGTGTTTCTTTGTAGGTATGTGTGTGTGTTTGTAGGTATGTGTGTGTGTTTGTAGGTATGTGTGTGTGTGTTTGTAGATATGTGTGTTTGTGTTTGTAGATATGTGTGTGTGTGTCTTTGTAGATATGTGTGTGTGTTTGTAGGTATGTGTGTGTGTTTTTAGGTATGTGTGTGTATGTGTTTGTAGGTATGTGTGTGTGTTTGTAGGTATGTGTGTTTCTTTGTAGGTATGTTTGTGTTTTTTAGGTATGTGTGTGTGTTTGTAGGTATGTGTGTGTGTGTTTGTAGATATGTGTGTGTGTGTGTTTGTAGATATGTGTGTTTCTTTGTAGGTATGTGTGTGTTTTTTAGGTATGTGTGTGTGTTTTTAGGTATGTGTGTGTGTGTGTTTGTAGGTATGTGTGTGTGTTTGTAGGTATGTGTGTGTATGTGTTTGTAGGTATGTGTGTTTCTTTGTAGGTATGTTTGTGTTTTTTAGGTATGTGTGTGTGTTTGTAGGTATGTGTGTGTGTTTGTAGGTATGTGTGTGTTTTTTAGGTATGTGTGTGTTTTTTAGGTATGTGTGTGTGTTTGTAGGTATGTGTGTGTGTTTGTAGGTATGTGTGTGTTTTTTAGGTATGTGTGTGTTTTTTAGGTATGTGTGTGTGTTTGTAGGTATGTGTTTGTGTTTGCAGGTATGTGTGTGTGTTTGAAGGTATGTGTGTGTGTGTTTGTAGGTATGTGTGTATGTTTGAAGGTATGTGTGTTTGTGTGTATGTAGGTGTAGGTGTGTGTGTGTTTGTAGGTATGTGTGTGTGTTTGTAGGTATGTGTGTGTGTGTGTTTGAAGGTATGTGTGTGTGTGTTTGTACGTATGTGTGTGTGTGTGTTTGTAGGTATGTGTGTGTGTGTGTTTGTAGGTATGTGTGTGTTTTTTAGGTATATGTGTGTGTTTGTAGGTATGTGTGTGTGTGTGTTTGTACGTATGTGTGTGTGTGTGTGTTTGTAGGTATGTGTGTGTGTGTGTTTGTAGGTATGTGTGTGTGTGTGTTTGTACGTATGTGTGTGTGTGTGTTTGTAGGTATGTGTGTGTGTGTGTTTGTACGTATGTGTGTGTGTGTGTTTGTAGGTATGTGTGTGTGTGTGTTTGAAGATATGTGTGTGTGTGTTTGTAGGTATGTGTGTGTGTGTGTTTGTACGTATGTGTGTGTGTGTGTTTGTAGGTATGTGTGTGTGTGTGTTTGAAGATATGTGTGTGTGTGTTTGTAGGTATGTGTGTGTGTGTGTTTGTACGTATGTGTGTGTGTGTGTTTGTAGGTATGTGTGTGTGTGTGTGTTTGTACGTATGTGTGTGTGTGTGTTTGTAGGTATGTGTGTGTGTGTGTGTTTGTAGGTATGTGTGTGTGTGTGTGTGTTTGAAGGTATGTGTGTGTGTGTGTGTTTGTAGGTATGTGTGTGTGTGTGTTTGTAGGTATGTGTGTGTGTGTTTGTAGGTATGTGTGTGTGTGTATGTAGGTGTGTGTGTGTAGGCTTGTGTGTGTGTTTGTAGGTGTGTGTATGTAGTTGTATGTGTGTATGTATGTGTGTGTGTATGTAGGTGTGTGTATGTGTTTTTAGGTATGTGTGTGTGTGTTTGTAGTTATGTGTGTGTGTGTGTGTTTGTAGGTATGTGTGTGTGTGTTTGTATTTATGTGTGTTTGTGTATGTGTTTGTAGGTATGTGTGTGTGTGTTTGTATTTATGTGTGTTTGTGTATGTGTTTGTAGGTATGTGTGTGTGTGTGTTTGTATTTATGTGTGTTTGTGTATGTGTTTGTAGGTATGTGTGTGTGTGTGTGTTTGTATTTATGTGTGTTTGTGTATGTGTTTGTAGGTATGTGTGTGTGTGTGTGTTTGTATTTATGTGTGTTTGTGTATGTGTTTGTAGGTATGTGTGTGTGTGTTTGTATTTATGTGTGTTTGTGTATGTGTTTGTAGGTATGTGTGTGTGTGTTTGTATTTATGTGTGTTTGTGTATGTGTTTGTAGGTATGTGTGTGTGTGTGTGTTTGTATTTATGTGTGTTTGTGTATGTGTTTGTAGGTATGTGTGTGTGTGTTTGTATTTATGTGTGTTTGTGTATGTGTTTGTAGGTATGTGTGTGTGTGTGTGTTTGTATTTATGTGTGTTTGTGTATGTGTTTGTAGGTATGTGTGTGTGTGTTTGTAGTTATGTGTGTGTGTATGTGTTTGTAGGTATGTGTGTGTGTGTTTGTATTCATGTGTGTTTGTGTATGTGTTTGTAGGTATGTGTGTGTGTGTTTGTATTTATGTGTGTTTGTGTATGTGTTTGTAGGTATGTGTGTGTGTGTGTGTTTGTATTTATGTGTGTTTGTGTATGTGTTTGTAGGTATGTGTGTGTGTGTTTGTAGGTGTGTGTGTGTGTGTGTGTGTGTGTGTGTAATGTGAGGAATAACCATCTTCATGAAATGTTGCTAGAGTAAAATAATCACCTGAGCTTCATCACAGCTCCTGCTCCTGTACGTTACACTGGCTTCCAGATTCTCTCTGTAATGTTCTTTAATAAAGCAACATCACTGCAGTGTGTGTGTGTGTGTGTGTGTGTGTGTGTGTATGTGTGTTTGCATTTATTTTCTAAGCCTCAGGGTCCAGTTGTGATTTCACGGTCACTGACTGTGTTATATTTATCCTTCCCAGAATGCATCAGTGCCACAGGGCTACACACACACAACACAGTGTGTTAACTCACATTTCCATAATAAACAGATCAAGCTTTATGTGAGACGACACAAAGACTCACAGACATGAAATTATGATTCAAAGAAAGTGGAAAATAAGCAATTGCCCCACGTGGGATGTGATTACACACACACACACACACACACACACACACACTACAGTCTATCTAGCCTTTAGTTGACTGATGTACTCGGTTTGTTTGATGTTCTTTGTGTTTGTTATATAAAAGGGTGAAGTGGTTCTTTAGTGAGTAGTGTGTGTGTGTGTGTGTGTGTGAGGGTGTAAATGTATAAAAGTGTATAAGTGGGTGGGTGTGTACCTGTGTATAAGTATATATATATATATAAAGTGTATATATGTGTGTGTGCGTGCGTAAGAGTGCCTAAGTGTGTGTGTGTGTGTGTTTAAATGTGTGTGTGTAAGTGTATGTAAGAGTGTGTAAGTGTGTGTGTGAGGGTGTATATGTATAAAAGTCTATAAATGTGTGTGTGTGTGTGTGTGTGTGTAAGTGTGCCTAAGTGTGTGTATGTGTGTTTAAATGTGTGTGTGTAAGTGTATGTAAGAGTGTGTAAGTGTGTGTGTGAGGGTGTATATGTATAAAAGTCTATAAATGTGTGTGTGTGTGTGTAAGTGTGCCTAAGTGTGTGTATGTGTGTTTAAATGTGTGTGTGTAAGAGTGTGTAAGTGTGTGTGTGAGGGTGTATATGTATAAAAGTCTATAAATGTGTGTGTGTGTGTAAGAGTGCCTAAGTGTGTGTAGTTGTGTGTTTAAGTGTGTGGGTGTGTACATGTGTGTAAGTATGTATAAGTGTGTGTGTGTGTGTGTGTGTCCTCCCACACTTTTCTATACTTTTTGCACTTCACTCTGAAGTTCTCTCTCGTGATCATGGCAACAGCGACCGAGAAATAATTGACTCCGTGATTAAAAAGTTATAAAAACTCGCTGATGTGGATTTATTAAACACACACACACACACACGCACACACACATCCACCTACGCTGCTCAAAAACTTTAAACACACACACACACACACTGATGCTGTGAAGCGTGAACTTGAACCTGATGGAGTAAAAGCTGGGATTCTGGGATGGACCCGTTATCTTTTCTTGTCCTGTTTTGTTGACTTCACTGAAAGTCATGGACTGAATAAAGATGAGGTCAGAACTCAAGTGTCCTTACACACCCTCACACATGGAGGTGGTGCTGAAACCTGGGATCAGGACACACCCAGAAGGAAGCCTCCAAACTATCATCCAGTTCCTCACGTTCCTCCACCAACCCCAGCACCAAGCGCTCCATAACCTAGGCAGGAGGGCAGAGTGGGTCCAGTGGTGTTCCCACATCATGGAGGTTGATCAGTCTTCCACTAATTCTTCAGACAAACTGACCAGAGCTTTAGAGAAATGTTTGTGACTGTTCCTGCAGTACGCAGATGTGGTGTGGAGCTAAAGCAGATGTTCTGCTGAGTCATGCAGGACGCTCAACCTAAAGAAGAGATAATCCAGTTGTTTGTACCAATGACTCATATGGAAACTTTACTCCATGTGACTGACCAGTGCTGGAAAAAAACAGAATAAAACAAAACTTTCTCAAGGCTTTTTTTTGATGGGACATTGATGGTGATGATCAGAGGCATTGTGACATCCGAGTTCTGAGCTGGACGAGACTCACAGCATCCAAAATGGTATCTGATTGGATAAGTGAAGGGGACGGTGTCTGACCATGGGAAGGTGAGTCCACAAATTGATTGCAGTGATTGTGACCTGTCCAGGACCCAATAGCAAAAAGGGGATGAGGCAGTACCTGGGGCCAGCCAGCTGTTACTGGAGGTTTGTACCCAATATTTTGGACACCACCATCTGACTGACCTCATAATAAAGACAGCCATAGATAGTGTACAAAGAACGATCTGAATGATAAAGAAGGAGTGTCCAGCTGTGAGTGGGCGGTCCTAACCCTCCTATAGTACCAAATCAGTTCCTCTGTTCAGATCCTGCCCTGCCCCATCATATGAAGGATGTGACAGAGCAGATCTCCGGACATTCTCTTCGTTCTCTTCAGCTATTCTAATTCAAGGTGGTCCACTGACCGGGGGCGCAGATGGTGCTGGCAGATTACCCTCCTGCTGGGGGGAGGGGGAGTCAGGTCCAGGCTGGGAGTGGGGGTATGTGGCAGTGCAGATGTGGTCGAGTGTCAGCTGTGGCATTTGCATGAATACCAATTAAACACATCTTTGCTAATTCTTCATTTAGTGAAAAATGGAGGAAAGAATGAAAAACTGGACATAATGCTTCAATTCATCTTCAATTCAGTGCTGAAAAATTATTATTATTATTATTATTATTATTAATAGTAGTAGTAGTAATAATACATTAATTATATTACTAAATAATTATATTATACATATTTATTATTATTATCATCATCATCATCATCATCATTATTATTATTATTATTAATAATAATAGTAGTAATAATACATTAATTATATTAATAAATAATTATATTATACATAAAATTATTATTATTATTATTATTATTAATGTCCAATATGCTCTGAGATTAAAGTGCTATTTATATACATGAATTTTTTCTCAGTCTGAATCTGCATAGTCAACTAGCCTGTGTTTCTGTTCCTTCTGTTTATGCAAACACACACACACACACACACACACATCCATTTCCATATCTCTCCGTCTGCACAGATGCAGAAGCAGAAAAGCTTTGTGAATACTAATCACCCTGAGCTGGAGAACACATCAGCGTGATGAATCTGCGTGTCATGAGCCGCGGAGCCACGCAGTGCAGAGAGATGAGAGATTAAAAATGTCCTCAGGACCACGGAAGGTAATAAAGGTGTTTTCACACCCATGTTCCGCTTCGTCAACTCCATCTTCAGTGGAAATGAAAAGGAGCTGTGTATGAGGTCACTAAACTGCATGAAATTGTCCTTTTTATTTCAGATAAGAGATGCTGATGTGCATTAGCATTCGCTCTCTGCTGTGAAAGACGTCATGCTTTCAATGCAAGGTGTGTGTGTGTGTGTGTGTGGTGGGGAGAGGGCTGAATTTCATTCATTAATATTTTGTCTTTGTCACTGTCATGAACAGCTGGACAATTCCCTGCCAGACCTGGAGAGGGTGCTGGCAGGTGAATCTGGGAAGCCTGCTTCTTTGTATGTATTTTGTGCCGTGCCTTCCCCATTGTTTAATTCCCGCCGTGTCACCTGTTCCCCATTAATGTTGTGCCCTATAAATAGGGATCCTTTTGTACCTGTTCTTGTTGGCCATTGTTCTGTGTTTAATGTTCTATGTTCTTGTTAGAGTCATGTCCAAATTAATGCTTAGGTTTTGCCATGTTTTATGTTCAGGGTTTTGTTTATGTTTCAGTTTCAGTGAGTCCCATATTGTGTCTTTGTGATTAAGTTAGTCTTCCCCATGTCTGGTGCACGCACCACCACGGAGGTTACTGGACGTTACAGTCATGGTGTTTGTTAATAAAACCTGTTGTGTATGTTAAAAACAATCCTGATTATCTCATTATTATTACAATTATTTCACAATCCTGATTAATTATCTCAAAATTATGATTATCTCATTAATACAATTGTTACAATTATCTCACAATCCTGATTATCTCATTATTATTATAATTATCTCACAATCCTGATTATCTCATTATTATTATAATTATCTCACAATCCTGATGATCTCATTATTATTATTATTACAATTATCTCACAATTCCAATTAATTATCTCACAATCCTGATTATCTCATTATTATTACAATTATCTCACAATTCTGATTATCTCATTCTTCTTCTTCTTTGGGCTTTTCCCTTCAGGGGTCTCCACAGGGAATCATCTCTCTCCACCTATCCCTATCTTCTGCATCCTCAACACTTACACCCACTAGCTTCATATCCTCATTTATTCCATCCATATTCCTCCTCTTTGTCCTTCCTCTTTTCCTCCTGCCTGGCAGCTCCATGTCCAACATTCTCCTACCAGTATACTCACTCTCCCTCCTCTGGACATGTCCAAACCATCTTAATCTGTCCTCCCTAACTTTGTCCCCCAAACATCCAACATGAGCTGTCCCTCTGATGTACTCGTTCCTAATCCTGTCCAACTGTGTCACTCCCAAAGAGAACCTCAACATCTTCAGCTCTGCTACCTCCAGCTCTGACTCCTGTCTCTGTCTCAGTGAGACTGTCTCTAAACCATACAGCATGACCGGTCTCACCACTGTCTTGTATCACCTTCCCCTTGATGCTTGCTGAAATTTTTCTATCACACAGAACTCCTGACACCTTTCTCCACCCATTCCAACCTGCCTGCACTCGCTTCTTTACCTCTTTCCCACACTCTCTTACACTCTCATTACTCTGGACTGTTGACCCCAAGTACTTAAACTCCTGTCCCTTCTTCACCTCTTCACCCTGTAATCTTACTGTTCCACTTCCCTCCCTGTCATTCACACACATGTACTCAGTCTTACTACCACTGACTTTCATTCCTCTTCTCTCCAGCACAAACCTCCACCTCTCCAGGTTTTCCTCCACCTGCTCCCTGCTCTCACTACAGATCACAATGTCATCTGTCTACAAACACACAGTGCAACTCTCTCTGACCATCCCTATACTTCTCCATCAACATTCTCAGAGCAAAAATTGTATCTGTTGTGCTCTTTCTGGGCATGAAGCCATACTGCTGCTCACAAATTTCCACTACCTTCCTTAACCTAGCTTCCACTACTCTTTCCCAGAGCTTCATTGTATGGCTCATCAACTTTATCCCCCTATAGTTGCTGCACCTCTGCACATCACCCTTATTCTTAAAGATCAGCACTAATACACTTCTTCTCCATTCCTCAGGCATCTTCTCACTCTCTAAAACCCTGTTAAACAAACTAGTTAAAAATTCCACTGCTGCCTCTCCTAGACACTTCCAGACCTCCACCGGGATGTCGTCAGGACCAACTGCCTTTCCACTTTTCATCCTCTTCAAAGCCTTCCTAACTTCATCCTTTTTAATCTTATCTACTTCCTGTTCCACAGAGTTCACCCCTTCTACTCTTTTTTCCCTCTCATTTTCCTCATTCATCAGCTCTTCAAAGTACTCCTTCCATCTCCTCTGTACACTCTCCTCACTTGTGAGCACCTTTCCATCTCTATCCTTAATAACTCTAACTTGCTGCACATCCTTCCCATCTCGATCCCTCTGCCTAGCTAACCTGTACAAGTCCTTCTGTCCATCTCTAGTGTCTAACCTAGTGTACAACTCATCATACACCTTCTGCTTGGCCTTAGACACCTCCCTCTTCACTCTGTGCTGTAACTCCTTGTATTCCTGTCTATTCTCTTCAGTTCTGTCCATGTCCCACTTCTTCTTGTCTAACCTCTTCCTCTGAATACTATCCTGAACTTCCTCATTCCACCACCAAGTCTCCTTATCTTCTTTCCTCCTTCCAGATGACACACCCAGCACCTTTCTTCCTGTCTCCCTGATCACTTCTGCTGTAGTTTCCCAGTCATCTGGCAGCACTACCTGACCACCCAGAGCCTGCCTCAACTTCTGTCTAAATTCCTCACAACATTCCTCCTTTTTCAGCTTCCACCACTTGGTTTTCTTCTTCATCTCTATCTTTGACCTCTTCTTCTTACAGACCATCAGATTCATCCTACACACCACCATCCTATGCTGTCTGTCTGTGTGTAGTGTAGACGAGTGTCTGAGAGTGTGTGTGTGTGTAGTGTAGACAAGTGTCCGAGTGTGTGTGTCTGTGTGTGTGTGTGTAGTGTAGATGAGTGTCCGATTGTTTATGAAGTGTGTGTCTTATAAAGGGCTAACACACAGCTGGAACATCAGCCACGACCTCTTCATGTGTACCTCTGAGGAGAGAGAGAGTGAGTGCATTGAAGTGAACAGAGAGCTGGTCAGTTCTGTGTAAGGTCACTGAATCATTCTGACCTGGTCACACTTCCCCTTACCCAGTTGCCCCTGCCACAGGAAATGATCTCACTGTCACTTTCTCAAACACAAACACTTACAGAGTCACTGACCACAGAACAGAGGAGAGCTGAGACGAATACATAATCTCCATCACACACACACACTCACACACAAACTCGTTTACACTACACACACACACACACACACACACAGGGAGTGTACAGTACACACACACACATATGGGTAGTGTACAGTACACACACACTCACACACACACACACACACACTCATATGGGGAGTGTACAGTACACACACACACACACACACAAATGGGGAGTGTACAGGACACACACACACGGGGTCCAACAGGGGGCAGTGTTAGACTTGTGTTAGACTGGTATTAGACCACTATTAGACCAGAGTTGGACCAGTGTCAGACCAGTGTCAGACCAGTTTCAGATCAGTGTCAGTCCAGTGTCGGACCAGTGTCGGACCAGTATCGGACCAGTATTAGATCAGTGTCAGACCAGCGTCAGACCAGTATTAAATCAGTGTCAGACCAGTTTCAGATCAGTGTCAGTCCAGTGTCGGACCAGTGCCGGACCAGTATTAGATCAGTGTCAGACCAGTGTCAGACCAGTTTCAGATCAGTGTCAGACCAGTGTCAGACCAGTTTCAGATCAGTGTCAGACCAGTGTCAGACCAGTTTCAGATCAGTGTCAGACCAGTGTCAGACCAGTGTCAGACCAGTATTAGACCAGTATTAGACCAGTATTAACTTGTCTCTGCCCCATGGTGGCGAGACGAGCAGAAGGCACAGAAAGATGAAGAGAAGTGGCAGATCTAAGAGAACGAGAGGGAACATGAATATGGAGAAGATCAGACAAGTAAGAAGGGGCAAGATTGTGAATAGCTTTAAAAGTGAGAAGAAGAATCTTAAAGTCGATGCGAAGCTTGACCAGAAGCCAGTGAAGCTGCTGCAGAACCGGAGTGATGTGGTGAAATGAAGGAGTTTTAGTGATGATATGAGCTGCTGAGTTTTGAACCAGTTGAAGTTTAAGAAGAGATTTATGAGAGAGACCAAAAAGAAGGGAGTTACAATAGTCAATATGTGAGGTAACAAGATTGTGAACAATAGCAGTAGCATTCTGTGTAAGGGAAGGACGAAGACGGTTGATATTACGTAGACGGAAATACGCAGACCGGGTAATGTTATTAATATGTGATTGAAATGAGAGTGTACTGTCCAGGAGGACACCCAAACTCTTAACCTGAGTAGAAGGGGAAACAATAGAATTGTCAATAGAGAGGGAGAAGCTATTCATTTTAGATAAAGTTGATTTAGTACCAATTAAAAGAAATTCAGTTTTCTCACTATTTAATTTGAGGAAGTTGGAAGAGAACCAGGATTTGAGTTCATTAAAGCAGTCAAGAAGAGAGGAAGGAGGGAGGGTAGCATTAGGTTCGCTAGAGTAATAGAGTTGGGTGTCATCCGCATAACAGTGGAATAGAATACCGTATTTTCAAAAGATATTGCCAAGAGGAAGAAGGTAGATGATGAAAAGAAGAGGTCCAAGGACAGAACCTTGCAGGACTCCAGTGTTAACAGGGGAAGATTTGGAACTAAAAGAGTGTAATTTGATGAACTGAATGCGCTCTGATAGATATGATTTAAACCAGTCAAGGGGGGTGTTAGTAATGCCAATTGAGATAAGTCGATTAAGAAGGATGGTATGAGAAATGGTATCAAAGGCCGCACTTAGATTGAGAAGGATAAGAATGGTGACTGAACCAGAATCAGCTGCCATGAGAAGGTCATTAGTCATTTTTAAAAGGGCAGTTTCAGTGCTATGTAAAGGGTGAAAACCAGACTGGAAATGTTCATACAAGTTAAATGAGAATGAAGTTGAGAAGCAACTATTTTTTTTGATCGATTTTTGAAAGAAAAGGTAAGTTGGAGATAGGGCGGAGATTATTGAAATTACTAGGATCGGCACCAGACTTTTTCAGAATAGGAGTAATAGCGGCAGTTTTAAGTGGGATAGGAACAATTCCAGTCGTAAGAGAGGAGCAAATGATAGCAGACATAAGAGGAATCAGAGAGGGAAGACAGGCCTTGACCAGAACAGTGGGAAGCGGATCCAGCGAACAAGTAGAAGACTTAGACTTATGTATAAGATCTGAAATATCTGAATTGGTAGGAAACTGGAAAGCGGAGAAAGGATAAGGAATAGGGTAAGATTCAGAAGAACTAGTAAGGGAGGATGGTGAGCCTAGGTGCAGATGAATTTTGTATATTTTATCATTGAAAAAGGACATCAGAGAGTTGTAAAAGGCAGATGAATATAGATGAGAAGGCAAAGAACATTGGGGACTAAAAACAGTATTGAAGAGTCAAAACAGCATCTTAGTTTTGCCTTCATAGGAACATATTAAACCAGAATAATACCTGGATATAGTATTAATAATACAGTTCTTATAGTGCAGAGTATGACTTATGTACAAATCTTTTTGGACAGTAAGACCAGTTTTCCTATAAAGCCGTTCAAGCTGACGACATTTGGCTTTCATTAGCCGGAGCTCAGAAGTAAACCAAGGTGCAGAGTGAGAAAAGGTGACTGTCCTTGTTTTCAGAGGAGCAAGAGAGTTAAGAATACTATTAAGACCATCATTATAATGAAGAACCAGATCATCAGGGTTGGATAAATTGTTAATGTTCATACGATTATCAATACTACAGGAAAGAGCATCAGAATTGATGTCCTTAATATTGCGAAATGAGATGATACGAGGTAGCTTGATTACAGAAAGAGAGAGTTGAACATTGAATGAGAGAAGTAAGTGATCAGTTATAGGGAGATCATCAGCAGTACAAAACGAAGGAGTAAGACCAGAACAGCAAATTAAGTCCAAAATGTGTCCCTTTGAGTGAGTAGGAAAGTCAATATGCTGCCGGAAACCAAAACTCTCAAGACAGGCAACAAAGTCTCTAGTAAGAGGGTGGTTAATGTTGTCAATCTGTATATTAAAGTCACCCAACAATATTATATTTGAGGAAAGAGTGATTAAGTGGGTGAGAAAAGCAGCAAAATCAGATGTATAATTGTTTTTTGGTTTAGGGGGGCGATAAAACACTGCAACGATGGTGGGAGTGGGCCCAGGGAGTTCACACACAGTTGATTTGAAAGAGTCAAATGCAGGAGCGGACACTGGCAAGACTTTCCACTTCTCATGATGAATAATCGCGAGACCACCTCCACGGCCAGAGCCACGAGGTTTACAGATATAAACAAACCCAGGAGGAGCGGACTCATTAAGGGTGGAAAAGTCATTGGGTTGTTGCCAAGTTTCTGTCAAACAGAAAAAGTCAAACTTTCGGTCGGTGAGGAGATCCTGGATAAGATGACCCTTGCTCGTAAGAGAGCGGATATTTAGTAGACCGAAGTTTATGGTGGTGTTATCGCATTTGACATTAGCATTAGCCGACCTACCTGGTCTAGCTAACACACTGTGATCAACACCCCGGCCAGTGTAGCGTGAAGGACGTCGAGAAGAAGTCCAGATGGATTTTATTCTCGTAGGGTTGTTTTAGTAGACCAGTGTTGGACCAGTATCAGACCAGTGTCGGACCAGTGTCGGACCAGTATTAGACCAGTGTTGGACCAGTGTTGGACCAGTGTTGGACCACTTTTGGACCAGTATTAGACCAGTGTTGGACCAGTGTCGGACCAGTGTCGGACCAGTAGTAGACCAGTGTTGGACCAGTGTCGGACCGGTGTCGGACCAGTGTCGGACCAGTGTCGGACCAGTATTAGACCAGTGTTGGACCAGTGTCGGACCAGTGTCGGACCAGTATTAGACCAGTGTTGGACCAGTGTCGGACCAGTATTAGACCAGTGTTGGACCAGTGTCGGACCAGTATTAGACCAGTGTCGGACCAGTGTCAGACCAGTAGTAGACCAGTGTCGGACCAGTGTCGGACCAGTGTCGGACCAGTGTCAGACCAGTAGTAGACCAGTGTCGGACCAGTGTCAGACCAGTAGTAGACCAGTGTCGGACCAGTATTAGACCAGTGTTGGACCAGTGTCGGACCAGTGTCAGACCAGTGTCAGACCAGTAGTAGACCAGTGTCGGACCAGTGTCAGACCAGTAGTAGACCAGTGTCGGACCAGTGTCAGACCAGTAGTAGACCAGTGTCGGACCAGTGTCGGACCAGTGTCGGGCCAGTATTAGACCAGTGTTGGACCAGTGTCGGACCAGTGTCAGACCAGTAGTAGACCAGTGTCGGACCAGTGTCGGACCAGTATTAGACCAGTGTCGGACCAGTGTCGGACCAGTAGTAGACCAGTGTTGGACCAGTATCAGACCAGCGTCGGACTAGTGTCGGACCAGTATTAGACCAGTGTTGGACCAGTGCTGGACAAGTGTCGGACCAGTATTAGACCAGTATCGGACCAGTATCGGACCAGTATCGGACCAGTATCGGACCAGTGTCGGACCAGTATCGGACCAGTATCGGACCAGTGTCAGACCAGTATCAGACCAGTGTCAGACCAGTATCAGACCAGTGTCAGACCAGTGTCAGACCAGTATCAGAGCAGTATTAGTCCAGTGTTGGACCAATGTCAGACCAGACTTGGAACAATTTAAGACCAGTCTTAGACCAGTGTTAGACCAGTATTAGACCAGTGTCGGACCAGTATCGGACCAGTGTTGGACCAGTGTCGGACCAGTGTCGGACCAGTATCAGACCAGTATCAGACCTCATGTTTCTAATAAGGTCTGTGCTACAGTTTGGCTGTTCTGTAGGACTGCACTGGACCCTGAGAGCACTGAGAGCCCTTTCTCTGATAGTGCTGCTGAGGTCATCTCCAGAGATCACAAGCTGGAGTCCTGCAGCTGCCTGGAGCAGAGGGAGTGAACCTGGCTGTGCTGTCTGAGTGGGAGGAGCCTACTCTCTCTCCTCTGTCAATCACAACAACACTAGCTAATCATCTGTGAGCTCATGTGTGTAGAAGAGGGCAGATAGCAAGTTTTTCACACACACACACACACACACACACACACACACACACCTCCACTGCTCAAAACCTTTAAACACACACAATAATTAATATAAATCTGCGCTACTGTCAGGGCTGCTATCAAACTTTTGTCAGAAACATCCTGTTTTTCTCCTTCCAAGCATAATCTTCACACACACATACACACACACAAACACACACACACACACACACATACACATATACACACAAACACACACAAACACACACAAACACACAAACACACACAAACACACAAACACACACACACAAACACACACACACAAACACACAAACACACACATACACACACAAACACAATCACAAACACACACACACAAACACACACACACAAACACAATCACAAACACACACACACACACACACACACAGTGATCCATTAGAATAAACACAGTGTAAAATGTCAGCTGTGTGATTTAGAGTACTATTGAGATTAATGAACATTTCCTCGTGACTCAGCGACCCATGAGGGAGCCAAATGAAGGAAGCTAAAGGTTGATAGAGTAAGAGATAACATACGATCTGGGAAACACACACACACACACACACACACACACACACATGAGACAAAATTAACATCAGCATGTTTCTCATTAATCAGAAAGAGACGAGCCGAAGGTTTAATCTACAAACATATCAACACTGCTCATGTCCACGTTCACCCAGGAGCTGCAATGTCTGAGTCTGATAGTGTGTGTACTACACATCAGATAACACACACACACACACACACACACACACACACGCACACTGCTGTCATTTTGATGTATTGCTATAATTAGTTTTGGAGGAATAAGTGAAAAACATCGTGATTTTAATCGAACCTGCTCTTCTTCTGTTTGGAGTTTTTCTCTTTATTAAATATTGATGTACGGCGTGTCGGAGAACAGAAGCACGGTGTTGCACCTGACTTTGATTCTATTATCATTTTCATTGTTTTTTTGTTTTATTACTTAGATTGTGCAGAAAGTGGAAGGCGAGAGAATAACTGACTGGAGTGAAAAACAGAAAAAAAGAAATCTGTGTTCTGATGAATTAAGGTAAAGATGAGCTCATGTGTAATGACACGTGGTAGGATTGTGTAAATATGCGTGAATATCTGTAAAAACAAAGCCTCTGATTGGTAGTTTGAAGCCAACGCTCCGCCTCCCTGATGATTTACACCTGAGAATTAAATGCCTTCGGAATCAGACTCCTGTCTTGGACAGATCAATGAAATCTAGATTGATTGATTGATTGATTGATTTATTTATTTATTTAGTTCAAAGTTAAACAAGAAAATATCAGGAATTCTCCTTTTTTTTAAATGTAGGTTTTATACTCAATCACTCAGCACTTAAAACTACAACATCTGTGTGATCTGTTCGGAAAAAAAGCACATCTCAGGAAATTCAGGAAATATTTACGTATTTAAATGTAAATAAAAGTAGGAATAGATGTCTGGGTGTTAAACTAACATGGGATGTGCTAGCTTAGCGGGTAAGGTGTTGGACTAATCAGAGGGCTGTGAGTTTGAATCCCAGGTCCACCAAGCTGCCCCTGCTGGGCCCCTGAGCTGGGCCCTTAACACTCAATTGTTCAGTTGTATAAAAATGAGATAAAATGTAAGTCGCTCTACTGCGACTCGGACTTCCGGGTTACACACCTGATCGAACAGCGTCTATATGATGAGGAGTATGAGGTGAAATCTGTGACATACCTGACCTCAGGTAAACTGATGAACATCCAAAACCCCAAACATGAAGACTGTCAGAAATAAAAGACATCAGATCTGAAGGTTAGTGCACAGAGAACACGGAGCAGAACACACTTCATTTCCAGTCCATAAGATTGTTGATTGAAAAAAACAGGAAGTGAAGGTAAGAGGTTGTTGATATTCCAGTGATTGCGGCCTCTGCTGGCTGGGAGAGGAATAATCCTGAGTTCACAATGTCTGACATATAGAGTTAATTTCTCACACAGAGCTTAACCCCAGGTTCTGGAGGGTCTAAACCCTGCTTCTGACCCCACTTCTGACCCCAGTAGAAGCAAGGATAGTGCGGTTTGTTCCCCGGGGTCATGAAGCTCTTTTACTGAGTTGACCACATCATGGTGATGAACGTGTTCAGGGTGAAATGATGCGCTGTTAGAATGTTAACTAATGTAATGTAAACTAGTTGCTTAGCAACAAACAACCAATCAGAAACTGAACAGAGCTTCAGCTTCATATCATGTAATTTGTACAACCACAGAAACTCTGAGAACAGCATTTGAGGGAAAAAAGATAATGTCAAGTGGGGACCTAAAAACGTGTCAAAACGTGTCAATTAGAACAAAAAGTTATTTAAACAAGTGTTTAATGAAGGGAGTGATGAAGCTGTGAGAAGATAACAGAACCGTGTCCAGTACAGAAACACACAGCTGAAGACTCTAACTCACTGATAAAAGTGATTTAAAGCGGCTGCACGTTAGAGTTATCCAATCAGGACTGTGGATACGCAAATATGCAAATGAGAAGAAGGTTAAGGCGGGGTTTAGGAATGTAGAGGGTGAAAGGTCTGAGTCTGAATATCCAGGATTCAGTGTTAATCCTGTAGGAGCAGTGTGTGACCTCCAACTACACAACAACATACTACACAACTACACACTACACAACTACATACTACACACTACACAACTACATACTACACACTACACAACTACACACTACACAACTACATACTACACAACTACACACTACACAACTACATACTACACACTACACAACTACATACTACACACTACACAACTACACACTACACAACTACATACTACACAACTACATACTACACACTACACAACTACACACTACACAACCACACAACCACATACTACACACTACACAACTACATACTACACACTACACACTACACAACTACATACTACACACTACACAACTACACAACTACACACTACACAACCACACAACCACATACTACACACTACACAACTACACACTACACACTACACACTACACAACTACATACTACACACTACACAACTACATACTACACACTACACAACTACACACTACACAACTACATACTACACAACTACATACTACACACTACACAACTACATACTACACACTACACACTACACAACTACACAACTACATACTACACACTACACAACTACATACTACACACTACACAACTACACACTACACAACTACATACTACACAACTACATACTACACACTACACAACTACACACTACACAACCACATACTACACACTACACAACTACATACTACACACTACACAACTACACACTACACAACTACATACTACACAACTACATACTACACACTACACAACTACACACTACACAACTACATACTACACACTACACAACTACACACTACACAACTACACACTACACAACCACATACTACACACTACACAACTACATACTACACACTACACAACTACACACTACACAACTACATACTACACAACTACATACTACACACTACACAACTACACACTACACAACCACACAACCACATACTACACACTACACAACTACATACTACACACTACACACTACACAACTACATACTACACACTACACAACTACACACTACACAACTACACACTACACAACCACACAACCACATACTACACACTACACAACTACATACTACACACTACACACTACACAACTACATACTACACACTACACAACTACATACTACACACTACACAACTACATACTACACAACTACATACTACACACTACACACTACACAACTACATACTACACACTACACAACTACATACTACACAATACACAACTACATACTACACACTACACAACTACACAACAACATACCACACAACTACATACTACACAACTACACAACCACATACTACACACTACACAACTACACAACCACATACTACACACTACACAACTACACAACAACATACTACACAACTACACACTACACAACTACACACTACACAACTACACAACCACATACTACACACTACACAACTACATACTACACACTACACACTACACAACTACATACTACACAACTACATACTACACACTACACACTACACAACCACATACTACACACTACACAACCACATACTACACACTACACAACTACACAACCACATACTACACACTACACAACTACATACTAAACACTACACAACCACATACTACACACTACACAACCACATACTACACAACCACATACTACACACTACACAACTACACAACCACATACTACACAACCATATACTACACACTACACAACTACATACCACACACTACACAACCATATACTACACAACTACACAACCACATACTACACACTACACAACCACATACTACACACTACACAACCACATACTACACACTACACAACCACATAATACACACTACACAACTACACAACCACATACTACACAACTACACAACTACATACTACACACTACACAACTACACAACCACATACTACACACTACACAACTACATACTACACAACTACACAACCACATACTACACACTACACAACTACACAACCACATACTACACACTACACAACCACATACTACACACTACACAACTACATACTACACACTACACAACCACATACTACACACTACACAACTACACACTACACACTACACAACCACATACTACACACTACACAACTACATACTACACACTACACAACCACATACTACACACTACACATCTACACAACCACCTACTACACACTACACAACCACATACTACACACTACACAACTACACAACCATATACTACACAACTACACAACCACATACTACACAACTACACAACCACATACTACACACTACACAACTACACAACCACATACTACACACTACACAACCACATACTACACACTACACAACTACACAACCACATACTACACACTACACAACTACATACTACACACTACACAACTACATACTACACACTACACAACCACATACTACACACTACACAACCACATACTACACACTACACAACTACACAACCATATACTACACACTACACAACTACATACCACACACTACACAACCATATACTACACAACTACACAACCACATACTACACACTACACAACTACACAACCACATACTACACACTACACAACCATATACTACACAACTACATACTACACACTACACAACCACATACTACACACTACACAACTACACACTACACAACTACATACTACACAACCACATACTACACACTACACAACTACACAACCACATACTACACACTACACAACCACATACTACACACTACACAACTACACAACCACATACTACACACTACACAACCATATACTACACAACTACACAACCACATACTACACACTACACAACTACACAACCACATACTACACACTACACAACTACACAACCACATACTACACAACTACACAACCACATACTACACACTACACAACTACACAACCACATACTACACACTACACAACCACATACTACACACTACACAACCATATACTACACAACTACACAACCACATACTACACACTACACAACTACACACTACACAACTACACAACCACATACTACACACTACAC